>NC_058084.1:172941056-173241056 GCF_014858855.1 Bufo gargarizans | reverse complement strand
CAAGCTGTCCCACAACACGGTGAAGTCGTACTTGTCGGGGGTGCAGCATTTCCTCTCTGTCAGTCATCCTGAACGAGCATCGGCGTTCTCTGTGCATGCTGTCAAAGCTACGTTGAGGAGTTTGAGCAGATGTGGACCAGGAGGCCAAGTACGCAGACAAGCTGTTACTGGACTACTTTTCGTAACCTAGCTGACATTCTGTATAGGAACCTTTCGGGGTTTTGCCCAGCCTGGTGCTTAAATCCGCTGTTTATTTAGCCTTCTATGGTTTCTTGAGGCCTGGGGATAGTAGCAAGTTTCTCACAGTCAGCCAGTTGGTCCAGGGTCCCGAGGGTTACGTGCTGCTGCTGAGGACATCCAAGACCTCGCAGACAGGTCCCCCAGTCCCAACGTCCTAGTTCCCTATGTCTCATCGATGGTGCCCTGTCAGAGTTCTTCATCAGCTGCAGGTTCAGGCCAGATAGTCCACTATTGCCATTCGGGGTGGTACCGCTCGCTTCTCACCAGTTGATGTCTCACATACGCTCCAGTTTGGGCGGCGACCCAGCTACGATCTCAGGACATCTATTCGTATAGGTGCAGCATCCACAGCGTACAAGAATCAGGTACCAGCGCATGCCATCCAGAAGCTGGGTCGTTGGCGCCCCTCGTGTTTTTAGCCGCTATATACCTTACCCCAAAACTAAGATGTCAACTGCTTTCCAAAGTCTGGTTTTGTGATCTATGCTGTAATAATTACTCCTGCTACTCAGTATGTCTTTTGCCCTCTTTCAGGTGTCCCTACTACGGCGCGGTTGCGCCATAACTCTAACCGCTTAGGGGCAGGGTAGTCTCAGGTGGGACGGGGTGCATTCTCTTGGTTGCCACGACCACAAGTGTAAGGCCGATTTATTGGCCTGTATTTGTGGGAGGGGCATGGCTGCCTACTTCAACAGCCAGCGTCCCTCTCACTCTGTATGTCGTTACAGCGTTTTCCCCACCCACCCTTACTATCCACTACTCTTAAAGGGGATGCCCTCTTTCAGGTGTCCCTACTACGGCGCGGTTGCGGCATAACTCTAACCGCTTAGGGGCTGGGTAGTCTCACGTGGGACGCGGTGCATTCTCTTAGTTGCCACGACCACAAATATGGCCTGGTCCTTAACCACCTCCCGACCGCCTAACGCACCGATGCGTCCGGGAGGTGGTTGATTTGTTCCTCCTGGACGCATCGGCGCGTCATCTCGCGAGACGCGAGATTACGTCACAGCCGGCCCGCGCATGCGCATCGCGGGCCGGCTTTTCGCAGCACAGTATTTCGTCAGCAGCCTGCCGGCCACGATCATTGGCTGGCAGGTTGCTGATTTTTAAAAAATCCAATCAGCAGCCATTTAACCCCACATATTAGTAAATATGATGGGGTTATATGGCTGCTGTGCTCCTCTGCTCCTTCTTTTGGTCGGTTGGTTCCAGCAGAGGAGCAGAGGAGCACACATCACTGTGAGTACCCACTACACCACATACTAGCCCCAGATCACCCCAATTAACCCTTTGATCACCCCTTTGATCGCCCCTGTCAATCACTAGTGAAAGGAAAAAAGTGATCAGTACAAACTGTCACTTTTTTTTTCACTGGTATTGACCGTTAGGTTTCAGTATAGTTTAGGCCCCTTGGTTAGGTAGTTTAGGGATCGGTTAGCGCCCAGCCCACTGCACCGCAGTCCGTTATTCGCTGATTAGCGTATTGCTAATAAGCATTTGTACTTTTATGGTATCTGGAAGTGATCAAAACTGATCACGGTCAGATCTATAATAGTACTAGTGTCACTTTAGTTCTCCCTCCACCCAAAATGCAGTGTTTGCCCGATCAGTCCTGATCGGTCGCCCACGCCCGCCCCACCGCAGTGACAAAAAAAAAATTTTTTTTTGATCACTGCACATTCACTTTACACGCACTGCGGCGATAAAAAAATCAGTTTTGATATTTTTTATCAACCGCAGCGGCCTCCGGTACTTCGCTAGCCTCCCATTTGTAAGACAGGCTTGCTTTTTTTTTCTTGGGTAGTCTCAGGGAATACCCCTAAATTTAGTTGCCCACATGTCTAACAGGGGGTATTCCTCTGAAGAGGCCTACAGGCTTCTGACCCAGTCGGATGAGGAGTGGGAACCCTCATCTGATGAATCCAGCGGGTCAGAATACGAACCTGTAGAAAGCAGTGGCTCTCTGACCCAAAGTTCGGACGAAGAGGCTGAGGTCCCTGATAGCAGCAGGCGTACCCGGCCCCGTGTCGCTAGACCGCAGTTTGCGCAGGATCCGCTTCAAGAGCAGCAGAGTGGGGCTGGTGCTGTCGGATTACGTGGTGAGGCATACACCAGCAGCCCAGCCCTTCCTGGACCTAGTACCAGCACTGCCGTAGAACATGGTGAAGTAGCGAGCACCAGAAGGGCAGTTGAAGCTGGTACGGTGGCACGTGCAGTAGTGACCCCGTCGCAGCCACCGCAAAGACGTGCCCGTAGAGCCCCTAGAATCCCAGAGGTGCTGGCAAACCCTGATTGGCAGTCCCCAACTTCAGCCGCACCTGTAGTTCCCCCTTTCACCGCCCAGTCTGGAGTTCGGGTTGAGACAGCTCAGATCGGTTCGGCCCTGGGATTTTTTGAGCTGTTCTTGACTGCAGAGCTCTTAGACTTAGTTGTGGCAGAGACAAACCGGTATGCCACACAATTTATAACCGCTAACCCGGGAAGCTTTTATGCCCAGCCTTTCCGGTGGAAACCAGTCCAAGTTTCCGAAATTAAAACTTTTCTGGGCCTCCTCCTCAACATGGGCCTGACAAAAAAGCATGAATTGCGGTCATATTGGTCCATGAACCCGATTCATCACATGCCCATGTTCTCTGCTGCTATGTCCAGGACACGATTTGAGACCATCCTGCGTTTCCTGCACTTTAGTGATAACAGCACCTCCCGTCCCAGAGGCCACCCTGCTTTTGACCGGCTCCACAAAATTCGGCCCCTCATAGACCATTTCAACCTGAAATTTGCAGATATGTATACCCCAGAGCAAAACATCTGCGTAGATGAGTCCCTTATACATTTTACCGGGCGCCTTGGCTTCAAACAATACATCCCAAGCAAGCGCGCCCGGTATGGGGTCAAATTGTATAAGCTCTGTGAAAGGGCCACAGGCTATACACACAAATTTCGTGTCTATGAGGGAAAAGATCAGACCCTGGAGCCGGTCGGTTGCCCTGACTACCTGGGGAGCAGTGGGAAGATAGTCTGGGACTTGGTGTCACCCTTATCCGGCAAGGGGTACCATCTTTATGTGGACAATTTTTACACAAGTGTGGCCCTCTTTAGGCATTTGTTTCTAGAACGGATTGGCGCCTGTGGTACCGCGCGAACTAGTCGCGCGGGCTTCCCCCAAAGGCTCGTTAGCACCCGTCTTGCAAGGGGGCAGAGGGCCGCACTGTGTAACGAAGAACTGCTCGCGGTGAAATGGAGAGACAAGCGTGACGTTTACATGCTCTCCTCCATTCACGCAGACACGACAATACAAATTGAGCGAGCAACCCGTGTCATTGAAAAGCCCCTCTCAGTCCACGACTATAACCTTCACATGGGAGGGGTGGACTTTAATGACCAGATGTTGTCTCCGTATTTAGTTTCCCGCAGAACCAGACGCTGGTATAAGAAGGTGTCTGTATATTTAATTCAATTGGCTCTGTACAATAGTTTTGTTCTCTACAGTAAGGCTGGGAGAACTGGATCCTTCCTCAAATTTCAGGAAGAGATCATCGAGAACCTCCTGTATCCAGGAGGTTCCGTGGCCCCATCCACCAGTGTAGTTAGCCGTCTACACGAGCGACATTTCCCCAATGTCGTTGCTGGTACCTCAACCCACCCGTCACCCCGAAAAAGATGTCGTGTCTGTAGCAGGAGTGGAATAAGGCGTGACACCCGCTATTTCTGTCCTGACTGTTCTGACCACCCTGCCCTATGCTTAGGGGAGTGTTTCCGAAAGTACCACACACAGGTACACCTAGCATAGGGATCATCTCACCAGGATAGGCACACAGGGCTATTAGGGCCCATTCACTCACAGCTGCTGCAAACGTCTCCTTTCACATGGGACAAAGTGCATAACGCACTTCGCCACATCTTTGGGCGAATTGCGCTTTGCACATTGACCCATGGTGAAGGAGAGGTTTGTTCTATAAAGGTAAAAAAAAACAAAAAAAAAAAAAACACCAGTAAGCAAACACGTTAATGTTTAGTTCAAAAAGTTAAAGTTACATGTTCTGTTCCAAAGTTAGGCCTCATGCACACGACCGTTGTGTGCATCCGTGGCCGTTGTGCCGTTTTCCGTTTTTTTTTGCGGACCCATTGACTTTCAATGGGTCCGTGGAAAAATCGGAAAATGCACCGTTTTGCAGCCGAGGCAGTGATCCGTGTATCCTGTCCGTCAAAAAAATACCTGTCCTATTTTTTTGACGGACAACGGTTCACGGACCCATTCAAGTCAATGGGTCCGTGAAAGAACACGGATGCACACAAGATTGGCATCCGTGTCCGTGATCCGTGGCCATAGGTTGCTTTCATACAGACGGATCCGAAGATCCGTCTGCATAAAAGCTTTTTCTGATCTAAGTTTTCACTTCGTGAAAACTCATTTCCGACAGTATATTCTAACACAGAAGCGTTCCCATGGTGATGGGGACGCTTCTAGTTAGAATACACTGCAAACTTGGTACAAGACTGCCCCCTGCTGCCTGGCACCACCCGATCTCTTACAGGGGGATATGATAGCACAATTAACCCCTTCAGGTGCGGCACCTAAAGGGGTTAATTGTACTATCATATTCCCCTGTAAGAGATCAGGGCTGCCAGGCAGCAGGGGGCAGACCCCCCCCCTCCCCAGTTTGAATATCGTTGGTGGCACAGTGTGCGCCCACCATCACCCCCCCCTTCCTCCCTCTATAGTTAAAAATCGTTGGTGGCACAGTGTGTGCCCACCATCGCCCCCCCTTCCTCCCTCTATAGTTAAAAATCGTTGGTGGCACAGTGTGCGCCCACCATCGCCCCCCCCCCTCTCTCTATAGTAGTAACAACCATTGGTGGCAGTGTGCGGCCTCCCATCTCCCCCCCCCCATCATTGGTGGCAGCGTAGTTCCGATCGGAATCCCAGTTTAATCGCTGGGGCTCCGATCGATAACCATGGCAACCAGGAAGCTACTGCAGCCCTGGTTGCCATGGTTACTTAGCAATAGTACAATAGTAGAAGATTCATACTTACCTGCTTGCTGCTGCGATGTCTGTGACCGGCCGGGAGCTCCTCCTACTGGTAAGTGACAGTTCTTTAGCAATGCACCGCACAGACCTTTCACTTACCAGTAGGTGGAGCTCCCGGCCGGTCACAGACATCGCAGCAGCAAGCAGGTAAGTATGAATCTTCTACAATTGTACTATTGCTAAGTAACCATGGCAACCAGGGATGCAGTAGCTTCCTGGTTGCCATGGTTATCGATCGGAGCCCCAGCGATTAAACTGGGACTCCGATCGGAACTCCGCTGCCACCAATGATGGGGGGGGCGGGGAATGGGAGGCCGCACACTGCCACCAATGGTTGTTACTACTATAGAGAGAGGGGGGGGCCGATGGTGGGCGCACACTGTGCCACCAACGATTTTTAACTATAGAGGGAGGAAGGGGGGGGCGATGGTGGGCGCACACTGTGCCACCAACGATTTTTAACTATAGAGGGAGGAAGGGGGGGCGATGGTGGGCACACACTGTGCCACCAACGATTTTTAACTATAGAGGGAGGAAGGGGGGGCGATGGTGGGCGCACACTGTGCCACCAACGATATTCAAACTGGGGAGGGGGGGGGTCTGCCCCCTGCTGCCTGGCAGCCCTGATCTCTTACAGGGGAATATGATAGTACAATTAACCCCTTTAGGTGCCGCACCTGAAGGGGTTAATTGTGCTATCATATCCCCCTGTAAGAGATCGGGTGGTGCCAGGCAGCAGGGGGCAGTCTTGTACCAAGTTTGCAGTGTATTGTAACCTGAAGCGTCCCCATCACCATGGGAACGCCTCTGTGTTAGAATATACTGTCGGAAATGAGTTTCACGATGTAGCTCATATCCGACAGTATATTCTAACGTAGAGGCGTTCCCATGGTGATGGGGATGCTTCAAGTTATGTTCGGGTGTCCACCTGGCCGTGCGGAGGCAAGCGGATCCGTCCAGACTTATAATGTAAGTCAACGGGGACGGATCCGTTTGAAGATGACACACTGTGGCTCAATTTTCAAACGGATCCGCCCCCATTGACTTGCATTGTAATTCAGGACGGATCCGTTTGGCTCCGCACGGCCAGGCGGACGCCAAAACGACTTTTTTTTCATGTCCGTGGATCCTCCAAAAATCAAGGAAGACCCACGGACGAAAAAACGGTCACGGATTACGGACCCACGGACCCCGTTTTTGCGGACCGTGAAAAAAAAACTGTCGTGTGCATGAGGCCTTAATAAAATTATTTCGTTGTGGCCTGTTTTTTTTTTTGGTCTTTTTACCTTCCATGTGGACCAACCGATCTACTAGCTGCAGCAGCGATGTGCATTCTGACAGAAGCATTACGCTGCTGTCAGATTACACGCAAGTCGGTGTATGCGGCGCTGCAAGACGGGATTTTCTCCTCTGCAGTGACAGATACGTTTGCCAAGGCATACGAGCTGAGGAGGAGGCGGCGTTCCTATGCTTTGGCAAACACTTTGTATATATATAAAAAAAAAAAAAAAATCCCCGCAATGATTTATTCATCCACATCGATTGATGTGAATGGAGAAATCTGGTTTGCCAGGGCATACGAGCTAAGTGGGTATGGATGTAGGGCGGAGCTCCTATGTCCTGGCAGACGCCTTTCCCCTCCATTTTTTTTTTTGGGCAGAGATTTTTTCATCCACATTGATCGATGCGAATGAAGAAATCTGTGCCATTCATTTTTTTCTTTCAGCCCAGAGGCTGAACGGAAAAAAAATCTCATTACCTGTATGCTCAATATAAGGAGAATAGCAGAAACTCCTAATGCTGGCCATACATGTAATGATTGCGGAGACCCTCAAATGCCAGGGCAGTACAAACACCCCACAACTGACCCCATTTTGGAAAGAAGACACCCCAAGGTATTTGCTGAGGGGCATATTGAGTCCATGAAAGATTTAAATTTTTGTCCTAAGTTAGCGGAAAGTGAGACTTTGTGAGAAAAAAAATAAAAAATAAAAATTTCCGCTAACTTTTGCGAAAAAAAAATTCTATGAACTTGCCAGGCCCCTCATTGGATACCTTGGGGTGTCTTCTTTCCAAAGTGGGGTCACATGTGGGGTATTTATACTGCCCTGGCTTTCTAGGGGCCCTAAAGCGTGAGAAGAAGTCTGGGATCCAAATGTCTAAAAATGCCCTCCTAAAAGGAATTTGGGCACCTTTGCGCATCTAGGCTGCAAAAAAGTGTGACACATCTGGTATCGCCGTACTCAGAAGAAGTTGGGGAATGTGTTTTGGGGTGTCATTTTACATATACCCATGCTGGATGAGAAAAATATCTTGGCAAAAGACAACTTTTCCCATTTTTTTATACAAAGTTGGCATTTGACCAAGATATTTTTCTCACCCAGCATGGGTAAATGTAAAATGACACCCCAAAACACATTCCCCAACTTCTCCTGAGTACGGCGATACCACATGTGTGACACTTTATTGCAGCCAAGGTGGGCAAAGGGGCACATATTCCTAAGTGCACCTTTCGGGTTTCGCAGGCCATTTTTTACACATTTTGATTGCAAGGTACTTCTCACACATTTGGGCCCCTAAATTGCCAGGGCAGTATAACTACGCCACAAGTGACCCCATTTTGGAAAGAAGACACCCCAAGGTATTCCGTGAGGGGCATGGCGAGTTCCTAGAATTTTTTATTTTTTGTCGCAAGTTAGTGGAATATGAGACTTTGTGAGGAAAAAAGAGAAAAAAAAAATCATCATTTTCCGCTAACTTGTGACAAAAAAAAAAAAATTCTAGGAACTCGCAGTGCCCCTCACGGAATACCTTGGGGTGTCTTCTTTCCAAAATGGGGTCACTTGTGGCGTAGTTATACTGCCCTGGCAATTTAGGGGCCCAAATGTGTGAGAAGTACCTTGCAATCAAAATGTGTAAAAAATGGCCTGCGAAACCCGAAAGGTGCACTTAGGAATATGTGCCCCTTTGCCCACCTTGGCTGCAATAAAGTGTCACACATGTGGTATCGCCGTACTCAGGAGAAGTTGGGGAATGTGTTTTGGGGTGTCATTTTACATTTACCCATGCTGGGTGAGAAAAATATCTTGGTCAAATGCCAACTTTGTATAAAAAAATGGGAAAAGTTGTCTTTTGCCAAGATATTTTTCTCATCCAGCATGGGTATATGTAAAATGACACCCCAAAACACATTCCCCAACTTCTCCTGAGTACGGCGATACCAGATGTGTGACACTTTTTTGATGCCAAGGTGGGCAAAGTGACCCCATTTTGGAAAGAAGACACCCCAAGGTATTCTGTGAGAGGCATGGTGAGTTCCTAGAATTTTTTATTTTTTGTTGCAAGTTAGTGGAATATGAGACTTTGTAAGAAAAAAATAAAAAAATAAAAATCATCATCATTTTCCGCTAACTTGTGACAAAAAATAAAAAGTTCTATGAACTCACTATGCCCATCAGCGAATACCTTAGGGTGTCTACTTTCCGAAATGGGGTCATTTGTGGGGTTTTTCTACTGTTTGGGCATTGTAGAACCTCAGGAATCATGACAGGTGCTCAGAAAATCAGAGCTGTTTCAAAAAGCAGAAATTCACATTTTTGTACCATAGTTTGTAAACGCTATAACTTTTACCCAAACCATTTTTTTTTTTTTGTCCAAACATTTTTTTTTATCAAAGACATGTAGAACAATAAATTTGGCAAAAAATTTATATATGGATGTCGTTTTTTTTGCAAAATTTTACAGCTGAAAGTGAAAAATGTCATTTTTTTGCAAAAAAATCGTTACATTTTGATTAATAACAAAAAAAGTAAAAATGTCAGCAGCAATAAAATACCACCAAATGAAAGCTCCATTAGTGAGAAGAAAAGGAGGTAAAATTCATTTGGGTGGTAAGTTGCATGACCGAGCGATAAACGATGAAAGTAGTGTAGTGCCGAAGTGTAAAAAGTGGCCTGGTCATGAAGGGGGTTTCAGCTAGCGGGGCTGAAGTGGTTAAAGAGAACCTGTCATGTGGATATTTGATTATAATCTAACTAATTATATACAATCATTAACTACTAAAAAGTGCCTTAGATGTATTCACTTACTGGTGTGACAGATGGTTACCTCATAATATACACACGAAGATGTCGCATGCCGCATGCTAATGAGCTGATTCGAGTCCGGCGTGATGTCATTGAGTCCAGTGTATATTTAATTCAGAGTTATAGCCACTCCCCTGCCCACCTGCTGCTGATTCCTATGGAAACAAACTGTCATTCAGCAGCAGGTGGGCGGGGATAGTCAGGAGCTCATGAATATTCATGACTCATCATTATCAGCTGGAACTTTTCAATACAAGATGTTGGAAGATTGACTGGGTCAATTAAAGAAAGTGACCCAGCATTTTGCTAGAAGAATCAGTCACTTATTTATGTTGCCCTTAGTTAGGACACCATAAAACTGGTGACAGGTTCCCTTTAAGGTGAAAAATGGCTATTTCATGAAGGGGTTAATAGAAAGCCTGTGGACACTCATGTCCCACCACAACAACTTATCAGCTAACCACTAGAAGAAGATCTGGGTATATTTAATCTATTTCATTTAATGTTTCTGTGTGTGTCGTTAAAAGATATCGACAGCATCCCCTATAACAGTGAAATCTACAGTACCCCGCCCCTTAACAGTGACCTCCACTACCCCTTAATACTGACCCCTCACAGTGCCCTGTCTCCTTAAAATGGGACCTCCAGCAGCCCACCCCCTTAACTTTGATCTTCACAGCAGCCTGCCACTTTAACAGTGAGTTCCCAAGCACCCCACCCCCTTGACAGTGATCTCCACAGTGGCCCACCCCCTTAACATTGATCTCTACAGCACTCACCCCTTAACACTGACCATAAGTTACAGTCCCCTTAACTGTGACCTCCACAATTCTCAGCCCCCTTAACAGAGACCTCCACAGCGATGGCCTTTTTAACAGTGACTACCACAGTACCCCGCTACCTTAACAGTGACCTCCACTGTACACAGCTCCCTTAACAGTGACCTTCACTGTACTCCGTTCCCTTAACAATGACCTCACAGTTTGGATGAGTCTGCCATGGTAGTGAAATAATACTGAGAGTCAGTATGACATGAAGATGACAGGCGTCACTTATTTGGACAGTTACAGGGGCAAAGCTGACCAAATAACTCAAGTGTGAACACAGCCTTGCAGGTCAATGCTAGCGTCAAGAAGAAGCGCCCTTCTTTTACACCGTCGGCAGCTGATTCCACATAGATGTCTACAGAACCTGTTCCAATTAACGCTTATACAAGTAGAGCCCCCCCCCCCCCACCCGACAAAGTGGAGAGAGTGTCAGCAGTAAGTTTGAGTTGACGTCACTGATTGTTTTGCCCTTCCTCTGATCCATCAGAACAATAACCTCCACAAAACGGAACCTGTCTGTGGAGCATCCGCCTTCACTCAGTCAGCATTTAGTCAGTAATCCATCAGTATTGCTAAAGCCCAAAAAAACAGGAGTGGATCCAAAACAGAGATGACATATAAATGGAATATTTGCATGTCTTCTGTGTTTTGCACCCACTCCTGATTTTGGCTACCAAATTCTGATGCAAAATATGGACCATGTCATGCAGGCGTTACACCTGTTACATAGACAGGATCCATAGTGTGTCTCATTTTTCCATCCTTCTGATAGATCAGAAGAAGGGTCAAATAAATGATGATGTCAGCCAGGCCAAAAGGCAAAATAGTGGCCCAGCCATGAAGTGGGGAGGGTATGAACAGCATGAGAAGTCCACAGAGTGACCCTATGACATAGTGGTGAGGTGGAATTAAAATGAGGAGACCACAGAGTGGCCCAATTACAGAGATTGGAAGTGGCAGCAGCATCAGGAAGAGGCCACAGAGTGGTACGTTAACAGTGTGGAGGTGGCAGCAGCAGCATCAGGAGGAGGTCACAGGGTGGCACAATAAAAGTGTGGAGGTGTCAGCAGTAGCAGCATAAAGAGACCACAGAGTGGCACAATGACAGATTGTGGAGGTGGCAGCAGCAGCATCAGGAGGAGGCAACAGGGTGGCACAACGACAGAGTGATGGTGACGGCAGCAGCATGAGGAGGACACAGAGTGGCAAAGTGACATAGTGTTGAGCTAGCAGCAGCATCAGGAGACCACAGAGTGGCAAGGTGACATAGTGTGGCGATGGTAGCAGCATCAGGAGGTCACAGAGTGGCACAATGACAAAGTGTAGAGGTTGGCGGAAGCAGCAGCATCAGCAGGAGGCCACAGGGTGGCATAATGACTGTGTGGAGGTGGCAGCAGCATCAGAAGGCCACAGAGTGGCATAATAACAGTGTGAAGGTGGCAGCAGCAGCAGCATAAGGAGACCACAGAGTGGTACAATGACAGAGTGTGGAGGTGGCAGCAGCAGCATCAGGAGGAGGCAACAGGGTGGCACAACAACAGAGTGTGCAAGTGTCAGCAGTATCATCAGGAGGCAACAAAGTGGCACAATGGCAGAGTGTGGAGGTGGTGGCAGCAGCATCAGGAGGAGTCTACAGGGTGGCACAATGACAGTGTGGAAGTGGCAGCAGCAGCATCAGTAGGACACAGAGTGGCAAGGTGACATAGTGTGGATGGCCACAGCATCAGGAGGCCACAGAGTGGCACAATGACAGTGTAGAGATGGTGGCAGCAGCAGCAGCAGGAGGAGGCCACAGGGTGGCGCAATGACAGTGGGGAGGTGGCAGCAGCAGCATGAGGAGACCACAGAGTGGCACAATGACAGAGTGTGGAGGTGGCAGCAGAACCATTATGAGGCCACAGAGTGGCACAATAACAGAGTGTGGAGGTGACGGCAGCAGCAGCAGCATCAGGAAAAAGCCACAGGTGGCACAATGGCAGTGTGGAGGTGGAAGAAGCTTCAGGAGGAGGCCACAGGGTGGCACAATGACAGTGGGGAGGTGACAGCAGCATCAGGGGGCCACAGAGGTGGCGGCAGCAACAGCATCAGGAGGATGCCAAAGGGTGGCACAATGACAGTGTGGAGGTGGCAGCAGCAGCATGATGAGACCACAGAGTGGCACAATGACAGTGTGGAGGTGGCAGCTGCATCAGTAGGAGGCTACAGAGTGGTACAATGACAGTGTGGAGGTGGCAGCAGCAGCATCAGGAGGAGGCCACAGAGTGGCACAATGACAGTGTGGAGGTAGCGACAGCAGCAGCATTAGAAGAAGCCTACAGGGTGGCACAATGACAGTGTGGAGGTGGCAGCAGCATCAGGAGGAGGCCACAGGGTGGCACAATGACAGTGTGGAGGTGACAGCAGCATCAGGAGGCAACAGAGTGGCACAATAACAGAGTGTGAAGGTGGTGGTAGCAGCAGCAGCATCAGGAGGACACAGAGTGACAATGTGACATAGTGTTGAGGTAGCAGCATCATCAGGAGATTACAGAGTGGCAAGGTGATGTAATGGGAAGGTGGCAGCAGCATCAGGAGACTGCAGAGTGGCAAGGTGACATAGTGTGGAGGTGGCAGGAGCATCAGGAGAACACAGAGTGGCAAGGTGACCTAGTGTAGAGGAGGCAGCAGCAACAGGAGACCACAGAGTGGCAAGGTGACATAGTATGGAGGTGGCAGCAGCCTCAGGAGACCACAGACTGACACAGTAACAGAGCGGGAAGGTAGGTGGAAATACCAGTACCAGCTGAAGATGATGGGTGAAAGAAGGAGCACTTGGCATCAGATTTGTGGCATCAGGTGGGTGGCAGCTTTAGAATAGTAGCTGAGAAGAAACTGGTCACTTTTGTCAAAGTGTTGGTGTGGCACCATGGATGATGTAGTCTGCTGCATCAGGCATTGGTGGGTAGAAATCCTGGCTAGTCCATGCCTGATTTATCTTGACAAAGGTCAGTCTCTCCACATTTTGGGTGGACAAGCGAGTTCTTCTTGGGGTAACTGTGGCCCCCACCACACTAAACACCGTCTCTGATGCCTCAATATTAGACGGGCAGGGCAGCTTTTCCAGGGCAAACTCTGCCAGTTGCAGCAACAAATCTAGTTTGGCTGTCCAGTAGCCCAGCGGATCTTCAATGTGGGGCGGCAGGGTGCTGTCCAAGTATGCCACCACCTGCTGGTTCAGGTCCTTCTCCAGGTCTAGCTGCTGCTGGTGAGTAGTTTCTTCGCTAGGTGGGTGATGAAAGCCGCTCATCAGCGACTCTAGACTCAAGTTGCTGCTGATGGAGGTGGAACTGCTCCTACCCCCCCTACCCTGCCACAGCAGCCATGACAGAGGAACATGAGTGCAGAGGGCCCCCCCGGTCAGACCTGTGAGAGGATGGACGATGGCGCAGATAGGTAGTGGCCAACTTACAACATAAGATGTCTCTATAGTAGTTCAGTTTGTCCTCCCTCTCAGCAGGGGTAAAAAAGCCCCCCATTTTTGACCGGTAGCCAGAAGTCATCCCTCTGCTGAATGATGACAATTCAGCTGTCACTACGCAAGCAAGTGAGCATTCATTGGGCCATTTGTGCAAGTGACTCAGAGGGACTCCTTGCCTCCGTCTCTCTCCATCACTGCATACTGCCACGGTGTGTCTTGGTCCTCTGCCTCGTCTTCCTCATCGCCCTGTAGCTCCTCTGGCTGCTCCTCCTCTCCTGTCACCTGTGTAGAAAAACCACCCATTTCTCTACGCATTGCTTGTGCTCTAATGTCCTCCTCTTTCTACTCCTCTAGATCAGCCTCCACAGGGTTCATGTGGCCATCGGATGTAGGCGTCATGTCTCCAATCCCCTGACCAGACAGATTTACCAGCATCTGTTCCAGGACATTAACCAGTGGAATAGCATTGTTCATCCCCTAGTCCTGGCGACTGACAAATAAAGCAGTCTGAGCAAACGGCAGCTGCCACTAGCTAAGATCGAAATTACACAGGGGAGTACCTCTGTCCGTCTATATAATCAAGAAATCGTTTATGGCCTTTCTCTGTTCATATAGTTGGTCCAACATATGGAGGGTGGAATTTCAATGGGTGGAAACGTTGCATATCAGCCTATGTTGCGGGATGCCGTTCTGCCGCTGCAGCTCAAGGATGGTGTGCTTTGCGGTGTACGAGTGGAAGTGCATGCAAAGTTTCCTGGCCATTTTCAGGATGTCTTGCAGATGAGCGGAAGACATCAGGAACCGCTTGACAACCAGATTGAACACGTGTGCCATGCAGGGTGCAAGGCTCAGCCCTCCTTGACACAACACTGGCACCATATTTATTCCGTTGTTGGTCACCATGGTTACGATTTTGAGTTGTCGTGGAAAAAGCCAGGATTCGATTTCTTGATGAAGGACATGGAGCGGAGCAGTTCCTCCCCTGTGTGACTCTGTTCGCCCAGGCAAACGAGGTGCAGAACAGCGTGACACCTCCGTGCCCTGCACTTATGGTATGCTGGAGAGGCACTGTGAATTGTCCCTGCAGTGGGGGCTGAGTACACAGTGGAGAATGAGGAAGCAGAGGCGGACATTGTGACAGGACCAACGGCGTGACAATGTGGAGGTGGAAGTGGCGTGACCGGGCCAAGTAGCTGGTGTGGCTATGCAGGAAACACATTCACCCAGTGGGCCGTAAAGGAAATGTATTGTCCCTGACCATAGTTATTGCTCAACACATCAGCGCTGCCGTGCACTTTGGCAGACATAAACCAAGCCGTCATTTCTTTGCCTTTTTGGCAAACAAATGACGGCTTGGGACTCTCCACCTCGGCTCCGCACAAACCATCAGTTCTCTGAAAGGTGCAGAGTCCACCACTTTGAAAGGTAGGAACTGCAGCACCAGCAGCTTGGCCAGGATCACATTTAGCTTCTGCGCTGTTGAATGAGTGCACGCATTTTGAATGAGTACCGTTGGATGAGTGCGCGCACGATTGCTGACAGAATGACTGACAAGGAGTAGAAAGAGCAGCAGGAGGATCAGGACCTGCAGATGATGGGAAGGACAGACAGCTCCCTTCGGGCAGGTAGGCTCCTGTGAAGCGGGTGGTCTACCCCGAGCATGTTTGGCTCCCGACCTCCCACTGCTGCCACCCTGGAGGAAGCGGCAGATGTCTCCTCCACATCTTGACTGGCCAGTAGCTGCTGACTGTCCTCCAGTAGCTCATCCTCGCTATATAGTAGAGCTGATCCGACAGCATATAATACTTGTCTGGCTGAGGGAACAGAAAAGGACAGAGGCAGTTTGAGGACAGGTGAGGGCGCAGGGCCTGCTCCTGGGCCATGCCAACTAAGGGTTGTGTCTGACGAACCCACCGACTCTTGGCTGGGGTTGTCTGATGTCACTCGGGATGAAGTGGATGATCAAGTCAACCATTCAAGAACCGCTTGGTTGCTGGTCAAGACACGGCCGCTAGATGACACTGGGAGCTCAGGCCTCTCGCTGCAATTCCTGCTGCCACGCCCCCTTACTCTGCTGTGACCTGTGCATGCGCCAGAAACATTTAGGCCTCTGCCACTCCCCTGTGCAGGGCCTGCCACTTCTCTGTCTGACATACTGTTAGATCAAATAAATAAATAAAAAGGAAATTAAAACACCCCAAAAAAGTCTGTAATTTTCTCATTTCACCACACAACAGCTAATAAGCCCTTTTTATCCCACTAATCCAAGCCAAAAAGAGCTTTAGAACATATGACTGCACCGCTGAATGACAAATGGGCCCTTATTTTTTTCCCACTTTTATACACGCGACAAAAGGTTTTAGAACAAATAACTGCACCACTGAACGGCAAATATAAATATTTTTTGCCACTAATACACGCCAAAAAGAGGTCTAATACACGGCGGTCAGCGGTGCAGTTATATGTTCTAAAGTCTTTTGTGGCGTATATTAGTGGAAAAAGAAAATAAATATTTTCCGATCAGCTGTGCAATTATATGTTCTAAAGCCTTTTTTCTCGTGTATTAGTGGAAAAAGAAAAAATATATTTGCTGGTCAGCGGTGCAGTTATATGTTCTAAAGCCATTTGTGGTGTGTAATAGTGGCAAAATAAAAATATATTTGCCATTTAGCAGTGCAGTTATATGTTCTGAAGCCCTTTTTGGCATGTATTAATGGGAAAAAAGGGCTTATTAGCAGTTGTCTGGTGAAGTTTGAAAATTACAGCCCTTTTGGTGTGTATTAGTGGCAAAAAAAATATTTGCCGTTCAGCGGTGAGGTTGTGCTACAGCCAATTACAGGGTGTATTAACCCCTTCTCGACCTATGACGTGTATACTCGTCATGGAGTACTGCTACTTGGAGCTCCATGAAGAGTATACACGTCATGGCATTAAACTGTCACCATGTCTGCAGACATGGTGACAGCGCTGAGAGCCTGGCTGTTATACACAGCCAGAGATCTCAGCTTATCGGCCCGGGGACCAATGACAGCGGTCCCGGGCCGACGATCGCTCTGATTGACTAGTCTGTACAGACTAATGATCCATACATGAACTAGACATATGGGGAATGTAAAGTAATATCTATTTTTGAGTTACTACTATCTATTATAAAAGTAGAGAAATTGACATTTGGAAATTTGCACATTTTACAAAATTTTGGGTACATTTGGTATTTTTTTAATAAATAAAAATAAAATTTGTTCACTCAATTTTACCACTGTCATGATGTATAATATGTGACAAGAAAACATTCTAATAATGGCCTGGATAAGTACAAGTTTTTTAAAGTTATTACCACATAAAGTGATGCATGACAGATTTGCAAAAAATGGCCTTTTGCTGTATGGACCGAATTACGTCGATTAGCTATTCGTTGGGTATTTTCTTTTTTTTAAACAGCCTTTTTTGGGAAAATTGATGAGTGATTGTAGACTTCCTTTTGCTGTATGTACCGAATTATGTCGATTAGCCATTCGTTGGGGAATTTTTTTTGTAAAAATTGGTTGGCAGCTGTAACTATGGTCAAGGACAATATATGTCCTTTACAGTCCGTTGAGTAAATGTGGTTCCTGCCCAGCCACACCAGCAACTTGGCCAGGTGATACTCTCCACGTTCTCACGCCGTTGGTCCTGTGACAGTGTCCGCTTCTGCCTTCTTATCCTCTACCGTGTCCGCAGCCTCCACTGCAGGGACAATTCACAGTGCTCCTACAGCATACCACATGTGCAGGGCATGGTGGTGTCATGCTGTTCTACACCTCGTTTGCCTGGGCGAAAGGAGTCACGCAGGGAGGAACTGATCCGTGTTCTTTATCAAGAAATCGAATCCAGGCTTTCTTTGCGATAACTCAAAATTGGAACCATGGTGACCGACAATGGGAAGAACATGGTGTCGGCGCTGTGTCAAGGAGGGCTAAGCCATGCCACTATGTCACCTTGCCACTCTGTGGCCTCTTGATGCATCCTCCACCTTCACACTATGTCACCTTGCCACTCTGTGGCCTCCTGATGCTGCCTCCACCTCCACACTATGTCACTTGACACTCTGTGGCCTCCTCATGCTTCTGCCACCTCCATACTATGTCACCTCGCCACTCTGTGGCCTTGTGATGCTGTTGACACCTCCACACTATGTCACCTTGCCATTCTGTTGCCTCTTGATTCTGCTGCCACCTCCACATAATTTTTTGAGAATATTTATTTTTTACTTACTTATATGCTTATAAGTTCCAATAATCAAATACTATTATACTTCTAAACAAATTGACATCAGCATGTCACCATTCCTTTCTGTTTCCCCACCCCAGAGAGGAACATCTGTGAACAACAGACGATTGCACGCCTTTGCATTCTACTTCTGCGTTCTTCTTAACCGGAAGTGACGGCGTGACGGCTGATGCGTTCCTCAGATGCGTTCCACCGACGTGAGATTCAGAAGTTGCTTCCTTCCGATCTCGCATGAACCCGGACATCCCTATCCCCGGCCCATGTATTTATTTGATAAGAATTTCCACAAATAGAAATACATTAATAAATATAAATACATCTGTTAAAACGGGCATGCGTTCCTCTGTGGAACACATATCTTCCGAAACTGGAAGTGACGCAATTCCTCCCCTTCCCAATCCCCTCATGCACATTTTAGACGGGAACACATATTACATGTACAGTCGTGGCCAAAAGTTTTGAGAATTACATAAATATTGGAAATTGGAAAAGTTGCTGCTTAAGTTTATATAATAGCAATTTGCATATACTCCAGAATGTTATGAAGAGTGATCAGATGAATTGCATAGTCCTTCTTTGCCATGAAAATTAACTTAATCCCCAAAAAAACTTTCCACTTCATTTCATTGCAGGACCTGCTGAGATCATTTCAGTAATCGTCTTGTAAACTCAGGTGAGAATGTTGACGAGCACAAGGCTGGAGATCATTATGTCAGGCTGATTGGGTTAAAATGGCAGACTTGACCTGTTAAAAGGAGGGTGATGCTTGAAATTATTGTTCTTCCATTGTTAACCATGGTGACCTGCAAAGAAACGCTTGCAGCCATCATTGCGTTGCATAAAAATGGCTTCACAGGCAAGGATATTGTGGCTACTAAGATTGCACCTCAATCAACAATTTATAGGATCATCAAGAACTTCAAGGAAAGAGGTTCAATTCTTGTTAAGAAGGCTTCAGGGCGTCCAAGAAAGTCCAGCAAGTCCCAGGATCATCTCCTAAAGAGGATTCAGCTGCGGGATCGGAGTGCCACCAGTGCAGAGCTTGCTCAGGAATGGCAGCAGGCAGGTGTGAGCGCATCTGCACGCACAGTGAGGCGAAGACTTTTGGAAGATGGCCTGGTGTCAAGAAGGGCAGCAAAGAAGCCACTTCTCTCCAAAAAAAACATCAGGGACAGATTGATATTCTGCAGAAAATATGGTGAATGGACTGCTGAGGACTGGGGCAAAGTCATATTCTCCGATGAAGCCTCTTTCCGATTGTTTGGGGCATCAGGAAAAAGGCTTGTCTGGAGAAGAAAAGGTGAGTCCTGTGTCATGCCAACAGTAAAGCATCCTGAGACCATTCATGTGTGGGGTTGCTTCTCATCCAAGGGAGTGGGCTCACTCACAATTTTGCCCCAAAACACAGCCATGAATAAAGAATGGTACCAAAACACCCTCCAACAGCAACTTCTTCCAACAATCCAACAACAGTTTGGTGAAGAACAATGCATTTTCCAGCACGATGGAGCTAGTGATAACTAAGTGGCTCGGGGACCAAAATGTTGACATTTTGGGTCCATGGCCTGGAAACTCCCCCGATCTTAATCCCATTGAGAACTTGTGGTCAATCCTCAAGAGGTAGGTGAACAAACAAAAACCCACTAATTCTGACAAACTCCAAGAAGTGATTATGAAAGAATGGGCTGCTATCAGTCAGGAATTGGCCCAGAAGTTGATTGAGAGCATGCCTAGTCGAATTGCAGAGGTCCTGAAAAAGAAGGGCCAACACTGCAAATACTGACTCTTTGCATAAATGTCAAGGAATTGTCGATAAAAGCTTTTGAAACGTATGAAGTGCGTGTAATTATATTTCACTACATCACAGAAACAACTGAAACAACGATCTAGTTTGACAGCAAACTTTGTGAAAACTAATATTTGTGTCATTATCAAAACTTTTGTCCATGACTGTATGTATAAGACCCTTGTATAGGACATATCTCTATACCTCTTTAATTTAATTACTGTATATGTATACTGATTGCTCCTGAAGAAGGGGGTATGTGTTAACACGCCCGAAATGCCTTGAGCCTCGATACCAATTAAAGGAATTTTCGAGAAGTACCATCTGTGGCGACTGCGATTCTTCATAAGATTATACAAGCGATCCAGGCGGGGGAGTTGAGCCTATGGGTGTCTTAAGTTTATCCCATAGACTACCTCCCCGGTGAAGTGAGTCACTTGTGTGTATATATATATATATATATATATATATATATATATAGTAATATTAATATTGTGATCTATTTTTAGCTTCAAGTGACAATACTTTAACTTTAGCCACTATTCCTATCACACAATTCCTTTTTCTGACAAAGTCAATCAGGTGTTTGGCGCCTTTTGTTCGTGGCTGGTTCCCCCCCCCCCTTCTTTTTCTTTTCTTACGTATCTTTATATACTGCAGTCTCTGCTGCATATTCAGTCACTACCGGCAGCCGTTCACCTCTCTTTTTATTTCCTGACCTCTCCTCCCTGCTGGCACCCTGCAGTTAATGTAAGACTTTTTGGAGTTCTATGATTAACTTTCTTTTTTGGGGATTTTTTTGCCCCTCTTTTTCCCTTATATACCCAGACTGGCTGATGGACCACCAATGGCCTGTCAGAGAAGCAGAGGCAGACTCGGGTTGGACCTACCTTCGCGATGATCTATCCGATCTTTTTAAGAGAATCATTAGAGAAGTTAAATCTCTTTTATCAACCAAGGACTATGCCAAATTGATAACCATATCAACTGGAACTTGGTCTACTGTGGAGATCAGACAAAATGATAAATACATTGAAATAATGGGAGTAAACATTTTAGAAACCATTAACCCCTTAAGGACTCGGCCCTATTTCACCTTACGGACTTGTCCATTTTTTGTAAATCTGACCAGTGTCACTTTAAATGCTGTTAACTTTAAAATGCTTTGACTTATCCATGTCATTCTGAGACTGAGACATATTGTACTTCATGACAATGGTAAAATTAAGTTAAAAAAAATTCATTTTTATAAAAAAAAATACCAAATTTACCCAAAATTTGTAAAAAATTGCAAATTTCCAAGTTTCAATTTCTCTACTTCTATAATACATAGTAATACCTCCAAAAATAGTTATTACTTTACATTCCCCATATGTCTACTTCATGTTTGGATCATTTTGGGAATTATATTTTATTTTTTGGGGATGTTACAAGGCTTAGAAGTTTAGAAGCAAATCTTGACATTTTTCAGAAATTTTCAAAAACCCAATTTTTAGGGACCAGTTCAGGTCTGAAGTCACTTTGCGAGGCTTACATAATAGAAACCACCCAAAAATGACCCCATTCTATAAACTACACCCCTCAAGGTATTCAAACGTAACGCTGTACAGGCACATGGCAGGGCACAGAAGGAAAGGAATGCCATACGGTTTTTGGAAGGCAGGTTTTCCTAAACTGGTTTGTTTGACACCATGTCCCATTTGAAGCCCGCCTGATGCACCCCTAGAGTAGAAACTCTATAAAAGTGACCCCATTTAAGAAACTACACCCCTCAAGGTATTCAAAACAGATTTTACAAACGTTGTTAACCCTTTAGGTGTTCCACAAGAATTAATGGAAAATAGAGATACAATTTCAAAATTTCCCTTTTTTTGGCAGATTTTCCATTTTAATAATTTTTTTCCAGTTACAAAGCAAGGGTTAACAGCCAAACCAAACTCAATATTTATGGCCCTGATTCTGTAGTTTACAGAAACACCCCATATGTGGTCGTAAACTACTGTACGGGCAAATGGCAGGGCGCAGAAGGAAAGGAATGCCATACGGTTTTTGGAAGGCAGATTTTGCTGGACTGTTTTTTTTGACACCATGTCCCATTTGAAGCCCCCCCTGATGCAACCCTAGAGTAGAAACTCCATAAAAGTGACCGCATCTAAGAAACTATACCCCTCAAGGTATTCAAAACAGATTTTAAAAATGTCATTAACCCTTTACGTGTTCCACAAGAGTTATTGGCAAATGGAGATGAAATTTCAGAATTTCAATTTTTTGGCAAATTTTCCATTTTAATCCATTTTTCCCAGTAACAAATCAAGGGTTAACAGCCAAACAAAACTCAATATTTATGGTCCTGATTCTGTTTACAGAAACACCCCATATGTGGTCGTAAACAGCTGTACCGGCACCCGGCAGGGTGCAGAAGGAAAGGAATGCCATACAGTTTTTGGAAGGCAGATTTTGCTTCCAAGTAACTTAAGCAGGAAGGAATTAGGACTTCAGATGGAAAAAATGACAAATATTCTAAAAAACAAATATATTCGTAATATTCTAAAGCAAGAATATATAGCAATATAGCGAATATAAAAAAACAAACAAAAACAAATGTAGAACAATTTTCCTAATATAATGCTATAATATAATGCTATATATTAGACAAAGAAGATTATAGCACTATATTAGCTAAATTACTCTATATTCGTTTTTTCTTTCGAATATTCGCTATATTGCTATATATTCTTGTTTTTGAATATTACGAATATTCTAAAAATCAAAATAATTTGTTTCTAGAATCTTTTTTTTCAAATCTGTACAGTTGTTTCACTTTGGCATACTCCTCCCCGACAAGCGTCTCCATCACCATATGAATGCCTGGGGGTTAGAATATACCATCGGATCTGAGTTTTTACGAACTCATTGATTCTCATTACGAAAATTTGCATCATGAAAATTCTCATTATGAAAATTCGTATTACGAAAATTTGCAATCAACACTACTCCTAACGAATATTCTAATTCGCGAATATTCAACGAATATTCTACTAAATATTTGTGAAATATTGCAAATTCGAATATGACCCCTGCTGCTCATCACTACTTTGGGGCTGTTTTTCGTTCAGCTGGAACTGGGGCCTTAGTTAAGCTAGAGGGAATTATGAACAGTTCCAAATACCAGTCAATATTGGCACAAAACCTTCAGGCTTCTGCTAGAAAGCTGAACATGAAGAGGAACTTCATCTTTCAGCATGACAATGACCCAAAGCATACATCCGAATCAACAAAGGAATGGCTTCACCAGAAGAAGATTTGGAATGGCCCAGCCAGAGCCCAGACCTGAATCCCATTGAAAATCTGTGGGGTGATCTGAAGAGGGCTGTGCACAGGAGATGCCCTCGCAATCTGACAGATTTGGAGTGTTTTTGCAAAGAAGAGTGGGCCAATCTTGCCAAGTCAAAATGTGCCATGCTGATAGACTCATACCCAAAAAGACTGAGTGCTCTAATAAAATCAAAAGGTGCTTCAAAAAAGTATTATTTTAAGGGTGTGCAGACTCATGCAAGCATATTATTTTATTTTTATATTTTTTCCTCTACCTAAAAGATTTCAGTTTGTTTTTGTACAGTTGTACAGTTTATAGGTCACACTAAAGGTGGAAAAAGTTCTGAAATGATGTATCCTACATCACAGAAACCTGACATTTTAACAGGGGTGTGTAGACTTTTTTATATCCACTATATATGTATATATATATATATATATATATATATATATATGTACGTTAATGTTGTGATCTGTTTTTACCTTCAAGTGACAATACTTTCCTGAACAATACTTTTACTTTAGCCACTATTCCTATCACACAATCCCTATTTCTGACAGTCAATCAGGTGTTTGGCACCTTTTGTTTGTGGCTGGTTCCCCGCCTTTTTTTATTTCCTTACGTACCTTTATATACAACAGTCTCTGCTGCATATTCAGTCACTACCGGCAGCCGTTCACTTCTCCTTTTATTTCCTGACAATAACCTCTCCTCCCTGCTGGCGCCCTACAGTTACTCTAAGACTTTTTGGATAACCTTCCAAGGCGTTTTCGCTCTTTTTTGGGATTTTTCCCCCCTCTTTTTCCTCATATACCTCATGTCATCTTGCCACTCTGTGGCCTCCTAAAGCTGCCACCACCTCCAAACTATCATTGTGCCACTCTGTGGCCTCCTCCTGATGCTGCTGCTGCTGCCATCTCCACAATGTCCTTCTGCCACTCTGTGGCATCCTAATGCTGATTATACCTCACCACTATGTCATAGGGCCACTCTGTGGACTTCTCATGCTGTTCCCACCCTCCCCACTTCATGACTGGGCCACTATTTTGCCTTTCGGCCTGGCTGACATCATCATTTATTTGACCCTTCTTCTGATCTGTCAGAAGGAAAGATAAATGAGACGCACAACGGATCCTGTCTGTATAGTAGCTGTAAGGCCTGTATGGTCCCATCAGAATTGGCTTGTGATTTGGTAGTTAAAAGCCGGAGTGGCTATGAGACACACAACGGATCCTGTCTGTATAGTAGCTGCAAGGCCTGTATGGTCCCATCAGAATTGGCTTGTGATTTGGTAGTTAAAAGCAGGAGTGGCTACAAAACACAGAAGACATGCAAATATTCCATTCACGTGTCATCTTTGTTTTGGATCCACTCCTGTTTTTTTTTGGCATTAGCAATACTGACCAAATGCTGACTGAGTGAAGGCGGTTGCTCAACAGACAGGATCCGTTTTTTGGGGGTTATTGTTCTGACAGATCAGAGGAAGGGCAAAATAATCAGTGACATCAACACAAACTTACTGCTGACACCCTCTCCACTCTGTTGGGGGGCTCTACTTGTTTAAGCGTTTACTAGAACAGGTTCTGTAGACATCTATCTGGAATCAGCTGACAACGTTGCAAAAGGAGTGCTCTTCTTCTTAGCGCTAGCATCGACCTGTAAGGCTGAGTTCACACTTGAGATATTTGGTCAGTTTTGGCCCTGTAACTTCCCAAATAAGTAAAGTGTGCAGTGATTCTAAGAGCGACGCCTGTCATCTGCATGTCATACGGACTCACAGTATTATTTCACTACCAAAGCAGACTCCCTATGCATGTTACTGCAAGGTACAATGTTCTACGCCACTAAAAAGGCTCTCTGCAGCCAGGAAATAGCAGTTTTTTAACGAAATTCACTGCCACTAAATTCGGATCGAACCGAATTTTTTCTGAAAAAATTTGACGAAACGGCAAATCGAGTTTTAGAAAAATTTACTCATCTCTACAAGCCACAAAAAGCTTTAGAACATATAACTACACTGCTGAATGGCAAATAATGTAATTTTTTTTGCAACTAATACACACCATTAACGGCTTTAGAACATATATGTAACTGCACTGCTGAACGGCAAATAATATATATTTTTTTGCCACTAATACGCACAAATAAGGTCTTTAGAGCATATAACTGCACCGCTGAATAGCAAATGGGCTGTTAGTTTTTTCAATTTATACACTCCACAAAAGGCTTTAGAACATATAACTGCACCGCTGAATGGCAAATATATATATATTTTTGCCACTAATACACGCCAAAAAAAGGCTGTAATTTTGTCACTTCACCGCACAACGGCTAACAAGCCTTTTTTCCCCCACTAATACACCCCAAAAAAGGCTTTAGAACATATAATTGCACTGCTGAACGGCTAATACTTTTTTTTTTCACTAATACACCCCAAACAGGGCTGTCATTTTCTCACTTCACCACACAATGGTTAATAAACCCATTTTTCTTATTAATACAAGCCAAAAAATGCTTTAGAACATATAACTGCACCGCACAAGGGCAAATAAGACATAGAAATATTTCCTTGTAATAAACCCTGTTAATGGCTGTATCAAACAGCACTTGCACCCCAATAACAATAATGGTTTGCTGGAATTACAGAGCTGTATAATAGCAATTTGGATCCGCAGTCAGTGCAGCAAGGTGTAATAGGATTGCTCCTATTACCCAGGATTTAAACTCCCCTACTGAACACTGTTCTGCTTCAATATTGTGGAATGATTCCCCCTATCCTTTCCCTGAACGTCTATGCAGCAAAATAAAAGTTTTAAAGTATTTTCTACCACTGTCCCTAACACCTGCTGACATCTCTCTCACTAAGTACACTGGAAAATGGCTGAATCAAAGATGGCCGAGGCTATTTATAGGGCTGTGACATAACAAGGCTGGCTGGCTGCTGATTGGCTGCATGCGTGGCATTGTGGGTTATCCCTCAATCCCAGAGTTCCTTGCTCCATGTCCTAACACATGCAGCAGCCATTTTAAAAAATGTGATTAGTTACCAGGAAGCGTGTGGAAATTCGGATTCGGTGCTAAATGAATTTTTCCTCAAATTCAGATCGAATACCACTTCGTCACCTTCGATTCTCTCATCTCTAATGTCAACCTTTTTTCTAACAAAGCTAAACCAGCCCTTTACCTAAGATGGATACAGACATCTTCCCATTCATTGCTCCAATTGCTCTGCTAGATTGCTCATAGGTCAGGGGGATGTCCTTTCTCAGGGGACATATTCTGTCTGCTCAAGCTCCCTCCCTATCACAACTTAGCAGGAGTGTCCTTCATCAGTACAGATGTCACAAACTATTCGCCGGCGAACAGTTCCCGGCGAACATCGCTTGTTCACGTTCGCCACGGCGGGCAAACATATGCGATGTTCTGTCCGCTCCCTATTTGCCATCACCTCACAGTCAGCAGACACATTCCAACCAATCAGCAACATACCCTCCCTCCCAGACCCTCCCACCTCCTAGCAAAAAGCAAGGACAGCATCCATCTTAGATTCATTCGTAAGCTGCAGTGTTAGTAAGAGCAGCTGCTGCTGATTCAATAGGGAAATCGATAGCTAGGCCAGTGTATTCAGTGTCCACTCCAGTCCTGTGTGTGTCAGGCCCACAGCGTTTACTGTGCCCACTACTGCCAGTGCCCAGTTGCACCACTCATATCTGGTGTTACTGTAGCTTGCATAAAAAAAACAAAAACTTTTTTCACTGTAATATAATTGCAGTTGCCTGCAAGCGTGTGTGTTAGGCCCACAGTGTGTACTGTGCCCACTACTGCCAGTGCCCAGTTGCACCACTCATATCTGGTGTTACAGTAGCTTGCATAAAAAAAAAAAAAAACTTTTTTCACTGTAATATAATTGCAGTTGCCTGCAAGCATGTGTGTCAGGCCTACAGCGTGTACTGTGCCCACTACTGCCAGTGCCCAGTGCCTCCACTCATATCTGGTGTCACAGTAGTTTGCATTAAAAAAAAAACAACTTTTTTCACTGTAATATAATTGCAGTTGCCTGCAAGCGTGTGTGTCAGGCCTACAGCGTGTACTGTGCCCACTACTGCCAGTGAACAGTGCCACCACTCATATCTGGTGTCACAGTAGCTTGCATAAAAAAAACAACAACAATTTTTTCACTGTAATATAATTGCAGTTGCCTACAAGCGTGTGTGTCAGACCTACAGCGTGTACTGTGCCCACTACTGCCAGTGCCCAGTGCCACTACTCATATCTGGTGTCACAGTAGATTACATTTAAAAAACAACAACAATTTTTTCACTGTAATATAATTGCAGTTGCCTGCAAGCGTGTGTGTCAGGCCTACAGTGTGTACTGTGGCCGCTACTGCCAGTGCCCAGTTGCCACCACTCATATCAGGTGTCACAGTAGCTTGCACGCATAGTACAACTAATTGGAAAAAAAATGACAGGCAGAGGCAGGCCACCCCGCAGGGGCCGTCATGGTAGCGGTGCTGTGATTTCTTTTGGCCCTAGAATAATGCCCAGTGTTCAGAGGCCACGTACCCTGAACTCAAAAAGTTCTGAGGACATAGTTGACTGGCTAACACAGGACACCCAATCTTCTACAGCTTCCGCTCGGAACCTTGACGCACCATCCTCCTCCAGCTCAGCTTCGGGCACCTCTCAAGTTACCACTCGCCCGCCTGCCACCACCACCAACTCTAGCACCACAGCTGCTTCACTTGATCTGTCAGAGGAGTTATTTACACATCAGTTGGAAGAAATGAGTGATGTGCAACCATTATTTCCAGAGGATGTAGATACCAGGGATATGTCTCAGTCAGGCAGCATTACACACATGGACGTACGATGTGATGATGATGATGTTGTACCCGCTGCTGCTACCTTTGCTGAGTTGTCGGATACAAGTGAAGCGGTTCATGATGACGATGTGTCCGTTGATGTCACGTAGGTGCCCGCTCGAAGAGAAGAAGAACAGGGGGAAAGTTCAGATAGGGAGACAGAAAGGAGGAGGAGACGAGTTGAAAGCAGGGGAGGTCGTCGCAAGGAGCTAGTGGCACAGTCAGACAGCATGTATCGGCACCCGGGGTCAGCCAGACAGCACGCCAATCAACGCATGCTGTTGCCACCACCAGAATGCCATCATTGCAAAGCTCAGCAGTGTGGCATTTTTTGTGTGTGTCTGCCTCTGATAACAGCGATGCCATTTGCAACCTGTGCCAAAAGAAACTGAGTCGTGGGAAGTCCAACACCCACCTAGGTACAACTGCTTTGCGAAGGCACATGATCTCACATCACAAACGCCTATGGAATCAACACATGAGTACAAGCAGCACACAAACTCAAAGCCGCCATCCTCCTCCTGGTCCAGCATCTTCAGCCACTTCAACCACAGCTGTCCTCCTTGCCCCATCTCAACCATCCGCCACTCCGTCTCTCTCCTTGAGCAGTTCCTGTTCATCTGCCCACAGTCAGGTGTCTGTCAAGGACATGTTTCAGCTTAAGAACCAATGTCACAAAGTCACCCCCTTGCCCGGCGTCTGACAGCTGGCTTGTCTGACCTCTTAGCCTGCCAGCTTTTACCATACAAGCTGGTGGAGTCTTCACAAAAGGCAATCCCCAACCTGTACTCTATTGTGGAAAAGGAAGTCATGGCATGTCTGGCACACAGTGTTGGGGCAAGGGTCCATCTGAGCACTGATACCTGGTCTGCAAAACACGGTCAGGGCAGGTATATCACGTACATTGCGTATTGGGTAAACCTGCTGACGGCTGCCAAGCATGAAATGCGTGGCTCTGCAGAGGACTTGGTGACACCTCCACGACTTGCAGGCAGGCCTGCTGCCACCTCTACTCCTCCTACTCCATCCTCTTCGCTAACCTCCTCGGTTGAGTCCTATTCTGCTGCTGTGTCTTGCTCCACATCAACTGCACTTCCCCAGATCCCCAGGGGCTATTTCACATCCAGGATACGACAGTGTCACGCCGTCTTGGGGTTGACTTGCCTGAAAGTAGAGAGTCACATCGGACCAGCACTCCTGTCCGCCCTGAACGCACAGGTGGATCAGTGGCTGACTCCGCACCAACTGGAGATTGGCAAAGTGGTGTGTGACAACGGAAGCAATTTGTTGGCGGCATTGAATTTGGGCAAGTTGACACATGTGCCATGCATGGCACATGTGTTGAATCTGATTGTACAACGCTTTGTGCATAAGTACCCAGGCTTACAGGACGTCCTCAAGCAGGCCAGGAAGGTGTGTGGCCATTTCAGGCGTTCCTACACGGCCATGGCACACTTTTCAGATATTCAGCGGCGAAACAACATGCCAGTGAGGCGCTTTATTTGCGACAGCCCGACACGTTGGAATTCTGGGTATTTTTTTGCCACGTTACTGGACGCTCATGTGCAATGCCTCTAGGCTCATGCGCCCTTTTGAGGAGGTGACAAACCTATTCAGTCGCACTGAAGGCACCATCAGCGACATCATCCCATTTATTTTCATCCTGGAGCGTGCCCTGCAAAGAGTTCTGAATCAGGCCGTAGATGAGCGTGAAGAGGAAGAGTTGTGGTCACCATCACCACCAGAAGCAGCCTTGCCGGCGTTGATTGCTGGACCTGCGGCAACGCAGAGAGAGGAGTCTGAAGAAGAGGAGTCAGAGGAGGAAGGTGGCTTTGAGGAGGTGGAAGACCAACCACAGCAGGCGTCCCAGGGGGCTTGTTGTCACCTTTCGGGGACCCTTGGTGTTGTACGTGGCTAGGTGGAGGAAGAGACCTTCAATGACGTCAGTGAGGACAAGGAACGGGACATGGCTAGCTTGGTATCCAACCTTGTGCAAATGGGGAGTTTGCGGTTGTGCAAATGGACTATTTGTAGTTGTTTGCAGTGCGTTAAACTGGGAGTTTGGTCTGTCATAGTTTGGTCTGTCACTATGAAGCGGGCGTAACCTTTACACTACCTGATCGATACAATATCATACCTGATGTTTTAAAGCACGTTATTCCAAACAATTTAGGAATGTTAGGTGATTTATGCCCTTTATGGATTAAAACCCGACTCTGCGTCAACTACGTAATTTTCCATGGGAGTTTTGCCATGGATCCCCCTCCGGCATGCCACAGTCCAGGTGTTAGTCCCTTTGAAACAACTTTTCCATCACTATTGTGGCCAGAAAGAGTCCCTGTGGGTTTTAAAATTCACCTGTCTATTGAAGTCTATGGTGGTTCGCCCGTTCGCGAACATTTGCGGAAATTCGCGTTCGCTATTCGCGAACGGAAAATTTTATGTTCGTGACATCTCTAGTCATCAGTAGGCATTTCATTTCAACTGCAGCTCTCTTCCTGTAGCTGTCACAGCTTCTAAAAGGTAGATAGGACTGGTGATAGTAGAAAGAAGGAACTGAGCATGCGCGACCACCACAATTAGGTGAACAGAAAAATGATGACAATAACAAACAGAAGGGGGCACTATACAGGTAAATTTTACTTAATAACTCAATGACTATTCTAGATTTTTAATGACATGCAATTATAAAAATATTCAGATGCAGGTGCTGTTTTGAAAAATTTAGAATAGTCAATCAAGGGACAACCTCAGTCTCATATCAAGAATCCTGTCACCTTTTAGAGGGAAAGCTTATCAAAAACTAGTGTATATTTTAGGGCATAGATATTTTTTTTTCTGCTGATGGACTAACAAGGTACTAGGAATGAAATTCCTGATTGCTTCCTAGGTCTTTCATTGGAATGCTTCTGGTTCTGGTATTAAAGGGGTCATGCAATGACTGATGTAAAAATGAAAATCTAACATCATATAGTACATGACAATACCATTCTAACAAAGCTAGAACCAGCCCTGTACTTCACTGCTCCAATTGCTCTGCTAGATTATCTTCACCCAGACACCTCAAGAGGCGTGTCCTTTCTGCTACAGCTCTCTCCCTGTAACTGCTACAGCTTCTGACAGAACATATGGCTGGTGGCAGTTGAAGATTTAAACTGAGAACGTTCGACCAGCTCAATGAAACGGACAAAAAATAAAGAAAAGAACGAACAGAAGGTGGCGCTATACAGATACATTTTATTGATCAACTCAGTGGCTATACTAAAGTTTTAATTATGCAATTGCAAAAGTATAACTAGAAAAGCTACAATTTCTGGGGAAATTGTTTGAAGTGTTCTTGCCTTCGCCAGTAGTCTACAACTGGAGTAGGCGGAGTAACTGGGTGGAGTGGCTGGAATAACTGTGGAAATGTTGGACTGGGCAGAGTAACTTTATGAAGTGGGCAGAGTAACTGTGTGGAGTGTTTGGAGTGAGTAAAGATAGTAAACATTACACTAACCAATTGATTGATCAAATTTAAAAAGTGCAGATGGCAAGCTTGATAGAGTGAGAAATGCATTTCAACTTTTATTTATATAGCACATTTAATTGCAATGTTGTTGCCCAAAGTGCTTCACCGTTACATTAAGACATAAATTTATAAAAACATTAGCAGCCGATTTGTGTAGGTGGGCTTGAAAATGAAGGAGTGGTGGCAGTTTAGAAATCATGTCACACTCTAGCTTTTGTCACTCTGCTGGCTGCTCACACACCTGGGTTCCTATGGCAATTCACGCTACAGCAAGGGCAGATAAGAGCGGTTAAAAACAAACTGCTCCAACTTGCTCACTTCACTTATTATAAATCCTACAGTGAAGAGCTTTATATTGTGACAATCACAAGACCCAGACCTGCATTTTGATGCATAGTATGTCTCTGAAATATTAGAAATGAAGGCACAATGGCAGTTTAGAAATGACCCTTCAAATTTGAGATGGCTAGAGTGGAGTTTCAATGATGTCAATGGGCGGAGTTGCAAACAAATGGTCATATTGTGAAAACTATCAGGACTATGGCTTAGCCGTGTACATTTTTAGTGGCAGCAGGGATAGCTAAACGTTTTAATATTGTTATTGTTATAGTTTGTGTAGGTGGGCTTGAAAATGAGGGAGTGGTGGCAGTTTAGAAATCATGTCCTGATTTTTCAGCTTTCACTCTAGCTTTTGTCAGCTCCCACTCTAGTTTTGAACATTCTGCCATTCATTCCTATGGGACCAATTTCACCACAAAAACGCAGATATTTTGTGAACCATTCGGCGAAACATTCCACAAAGTAATAGCACCCAATCGGGAACAATCCGCACGTTTCAATATATTACTATCTATGTAGTGTAAAAACTGTGGGAGGAGTTAGGGTGGTAAATTTGGCTATAATAAGAATATATATGTGAGATAATAGTAAGTGGTCTTGCTATGCCAGAACACTTAATAAATACTTTACCTGCAATTTGAGTAGATGATAGATGCACCCAGATAACCGCCACAAGTAAACCAAACATAGATTTCATTCTCAGAGCACCACAAGGACGTTACTGAAGCATTCTAAAGAGAAAATTTTGTCGTGAGCAACCAAATAACTTTTTTTTTTAAACAGCAGAATAATAAATATGTTAATAGAGTTCAAATAACATTTCCCATGTACGGACATGCAGTATAAAAGAAAAGAAAAACGTACTGTAGTCCTAGGTTCGACTATTGATACTGACATCTGAACAATTCACAAGTATAAGCAGTAAATGTGCCTGGTCATTTGATACTTCTGCTCTGAAATCCCTTTAGGCTGTGCTCACCCTTAGTATTCAGGGGTTAGCATCAAATTATTACCATCAAATACTGGAAGCCTGATGGACGCTATAAGACCCCATTAGGGTCAGTGGAGTCATTTACTTAAAAACAGCGTTTCACATGCTGGCCTTAGTTAAAATCCTTCTGGCGGAAGATCCAACCAAATTATTAAGTGGCACGCATCTCTTAATACATTTGTCGCATCTTCTACTGTCCATGCGCCAGAAGAGATATCTACTCCAGACAGAAGCTGGATTAATTTCTGGTGCAATGTGTGGCAGTTTTCTACCACAATGGGGTAGATTTATCAAAAATGCTATGAAGGAAAACTAGCAACCAATCAGATTCCACCTTTCATTTTTCAGTGCTCCTTTGGAAAGTGAAAGGTGAACTCCGATTGGTGGCAGTGAGAAACTAAACCCGTTTTTACACTATACACCAGTTTTGATAACTCTCCCCCAATATTGTTAAATGAGTTGGGCCATGGAGCTGCTGCTCTCGGCCTACCTCTTCCCGACCACTTTTTGGAAAAGAGTTTCCAAAAAGTAGCAATTTTTGTCACACAAAACAACACTTGCCACAAAATTTTTGACTTTTCTTTGCCAGAAATCTTGCGTAGAATGCCAGTCCATAGTTTGACCCTCAATGGGTGTCTGCTTTTTTGAAAACTAATCCATTACAGAGTTGTGTGTCCAGCAAATTTGCATGAGTGAAGCCTAATAACTGACATGAATAATGGTGTAAATGTCTGATGAGAAATACATTTTCCATTATAAAACTTAAACTGACTAGAGAATGAAACCTCTCTATATGGGTTTGCCTTTAACAATGGCAAGTGAAGGAAGAGAAATACTGCTGCACTCATGTGAAATTGTGCCATATAATACCACGTTTGTGGCACTGCAGGACAAATATAGAGAATTCAGCTTTTTTCCGCAGCTACCGTATTACAGCTGGTCTCTGGGTGCTTTAGCTGCAGGACTCATAGGGATCAAAGATCACCATCCAGTTGTCTGGATGATACAATCCTTTTAGGCAATTTCTTTATTTAAACATATGGGGGGGGGGTCATTTATGAAAAAACATACTCCACTTTTTGGCGTATTTAAGGAGCACATTCTGTTGCAGCTTTTTTCCCTGTGTACGCCACTTACACCTCTTTTCTTAAGTTCTGAAAAAAGGGGGCATGTCATGGAAGGGGAAGAGGGCAGGCCCTTCTTATTCATAATTTTTGGCGTACAAAATGACTTAAATCTACGCTAGTAAAGGAGCTGGCATATATATAATCTTGCCGGCGCCTCTACATAACTTGGGCATATCAAGCTGCAGTGAACAGGGGCTAAGACCGGTGTCTAACACAACGGTCTTAGTAAATGACCCCCATGGTGCCTATTATATCTTCAAGTCTCATGAAGGTCATTTGGGCAACTTTGGTGTGCGAGAATAATACTTGAAAGATGGTAGTTACTTTTGACGCAGAAAATACTTGTCACTCTGAGTACTGATTGTAAAACCATTGAACCAGGTCATAAAGATCTCCTGAGAAATTTAAAAAGCACCCTTCACCTCTCCTGACTCGTCTGTTCTAGTAACTACATGCCGTCCTGGATCAATATCAATTGTGGAGCATCTTTCCATATAAATCCCTTATGTTATGCCATTCCTCTATTATTCCTTACTAGAAGTTCATGCATGAACTGCCAGCACTCTGTAATAGTTCCAACTTGGTGTTAGCAGTTGGGGGATGTCTGTGCACCCTCTGCCACTCACAGCACTGCTTGGATAATGTCAGACTGTGAGGGACACCCCCCCAACTGGCAACACCAAGATGGACCGATGGCAGAGTGCCAGCGATTCTTGCATAAGCTTTTAGTATGGTACGAAAAAAACAAAGTAACCAGGTCACTAATCTGTCATTCACGTCAAAGCTTTCTAGCACTGATCCACTTTCAAAAGTGAAGTGAAAATTCAAACAGGCTTGAACCAGCGAGTACAATTAAAAATTAACATAGACTTTATAGGTGCATCTTAAAACATCTGGGAAGTCACAAGAAACAGCTCCACGCTTGCATGTCTCTACTGCATACCGGCAGTCTTACTCATAGTAAAAAGATAGATAGAAATACATGGGGTCATTTATCAAACTGGTGTGAAGTAGAACTGACTTAGTTGGCCTTTTATTGTCCAAAGGAGCTGTCCAAAATGAAAGGTGAAATCTGATTAGGGTTGCCACTCAGCCAGTATCTCACTGGCAAGGCCGGTATTTTAGTGGCCCTGCCGGTGCCGGTAGTTTTTTCCTATTTTCCTTATAAGGACTGCTACTAATGAGCGCTTCCATTGTGGCGTGCTCATTAGTGCAGCCTTCCCCCCTTCTCCCTTGTGTTAATACAAAAGCACTCACCCTCTCCATTTGCTTGCGCTGCCCATTTGCTCGCGCTGCTGACTGGATGTGGAGGGTAGGTCCCGTGAGACGTCATCATGCTGGAGAGCAGGTCCTGTCCTGCACATCCAGTCAGTAGGGAGCGTTCACCACAGTGCGAGCAAATGGATGAGGTGAGTGTTTTTTTGTTTGTTAGTTTTTTTGACAGAAGTTGAAAAGGGAGCATTATTCTTACCTGGGGGCAATAATGGCGGAATTTATTCTTATTGGTGGCCACTAATGGGTCCATTACACTTACTGGGGGGCACTAATGGGGACAGTATTAATTCTGGGGGTGCTAATGGGGGCATTATTAATTCTGGGCAGCACTAATAGGGACATTAATATTACTGGAGGGCAATAATATTATTGGGAGCCACATTATTGCAGACTGTGTTAAGCCATGCCCCCTTGTGGTGTGGCTTAACTTGGTCGGTATTTTTTGTTTAGAAAGGTGGCAACCCTAAATCTATTTGGTTGCTATGGGCAACTAAGCCCATTGTACTTTACACCAGTTTGATAAATGACCTCCAAAATTGTTATTACACTGGGAATGCAAGTAGTTCCCAAAGCAGACATGTCAGGAGAGGTGACAGGCCCATTTTAAGCAGATAATAAGAAATGTCACTGCTAGTTTATATTTTATTCATAATTTAAATGGTGTAATCTAAAAAAATAAATAACAAACCAAAAAGTTTGAGAACATAGACGAATGCCTAATTTTCAGCAGATGTCAGGACTCCTCTGCTGACACCCGTATGGCTTCATATACTGTATGTTGCACAGTTTCCTGATAATCTTCAGTTTCTCATAAGTATTACTATAGTTGATTGTGATCATGATTAAAAAATGTACAGTCGAAACGCGTAGACCTTGCCTGTCTGGTCAGCCTATGAATTTTATAATTTAGAAATAAAGAAATTGGATTTTATCCTAAACCTGTTTTGATTGATTCCAGATCTGGGATCCATGCACAGCAAAGGAGGACGGTGGGTGAGCTGAAATCCTTTTTTTTGTTATAGTTGCTTGTGGTTTATAATCATGTTATATGTGCTACAGGTTAAGTGATTACTGCATGCACTCACTTCTTGTTGAGATAGTACTTAAATAGGGCATCAGCCAATTTTAACAAGCAGCTTTGAAATGTAAATCATGGGGAAGTACAGAATTACTGTCACGGCTGAGGATGGGGAAAACCCTCAGCCGTGCGATGCTGGAAGATGTTAGTGGCTGCTCGGCCAGGACGACAGAATTAGGGAGCAGGTCACCTCCTAACGCATCCCTAATCCGACCCTAACTCCTAGCTGCATGAGCCGACCTTGAAGGTAGGAGGGCCCATGCTCAGGAACCTTGGATCCCTACTCACCCTCCGCCGATCCCTGAACTAGGAGCTGGGTAGACCACCTGTTCCTCCAGGATGCGGAGAAACAGGAGTCTAAAACTGGCCGAGCTGCAATGGGATGTAACCATAAACAGACTATGGCTATGGCAGGAGAGTGAAAGACTTCCACCTCTACTTGCCACAGACACACTGACTGGATCCCTGGACACAAGTGCTGGCTGTCCACACACAAACATAAAAGGACATAGCACACATAAACACACAGGGACCCAGAACCATAGCTGCAATAATAACAGACACCACATACACATAAACTTAACATCACATAAACATATAATCACAATTTATGACCACAAGGGTGGCCCTCACTGGCAGATATAGGTATATGGGACCAGGAGAGTGCCTCCAGCTTACTACAAGGCTGGAGTACCCCTCAGACATAGGGTCTTAACTGAGGCTTTATAGACCCTGTAGCCACACCCAGTGCACACACACTAGGAAGGAAGTTAACCCTTCCAACACCAGGGGAAGGGAAGACAGCAACTAAAAGGGGAATACATACAATAAACCCCGTGCACACCAGACAAGGAAAGTGCACACATAAACACACGTTGCCAAAGACAACCGCATGCATGGACAGAGAGCCGCCCAGCAACCAGCTCAGGCTGCTCCACTGCCCAACAACCACAAGTTGCCAGCGGCAACCACACGTGAGGCAAGATACAAGCCCTCACCTGTGGTTGACAACAATACCAGACCGTGGGCAAATGCATGCGGGTCCCAAGGAGTCACAACCATGACCATGGTCGTGACAATTACAGTTAAAAAATAAAAAAAAACATAGTAAAGCAATATCAACAATAAATCAATAGTAATATAGGCTGGCTCACAGTATTTTTGCATAAAATTTTATTAATGCACTAACTCAAAACAAACTGACTATATGTCAGCATATCAGCATACATACATAAATAGAATAGGTATATAAGTGCGGAGTACTCCTAAGAATAAGAACTAATGGCTAGGGTGAGGCTGCAAGAGGTATTCAATTGAACCACTCAAATGTCCATGACTTTAAATGTCAAATTGCCAAATAGTTGGAACCAGAAAGGTTCAGGAACGTCCTTGTTATAATTTCCCACACGGGAAACTCTGTGTTCAAATGTCGTCTGACAAATAGTAACCGCACTTCCTCCGTTCAGCAGTGTTCCACTTACTTGTTACTTGCGGAGCAAACCTTCAGACCCGCTCGCTCAGCGTCCCACGTGTCCAGCCAGGTAGTCGATCGCTGGTTTGTGACGCAGGCGCCTAGAGCCGTCAGGCCAACGGAAGCTGGTAAAGCTGAGCTGAGCTGGTGATTGCCTGAACCTGTCAGACCAGCGGAAGTGGACACAGCAGAGTTTACCTTGTATTTGCGGCAATGTTGAAGGTATTAACACAGTTTTAGTCCACTTTATAAATAGTTGGTAAATGGAGTCTTTTGCAGCGGTATGAGACGTCTTCTAATGCTTAAAAAAGATTGCAGCAGAATCCTCTTCTTGCGTATTTATAAAAACCGCACCGATAGCCTGGTCTTTATACACACTAGACGCGTTTCGGAAACAAGTTCCTTCCTCAGTAGATAGTTATAGAATGCTCAAAGCATTCTATAACTATCTACTGAGGAAGGAACTTGTTTCCGAATAGATAGTTATAGATAGTTATAGAATGCTTTGAGCATTCTTTAACTATCTACTGAGGAAGGAACTTGTTTCCGAAACGCGTCTAGTGTGTATAAAGACCAGGCTATCGGTGCGGTTTTTATAAATACGCAAGAAGAGGATTCTGCTTCAATCTTTTTTTAAGCATTAGAAGACGTCTCATACCGCTGCAAAAGACTCCATTCACCAACTATTTGTAAAGACGTCTCATACCGCTTCAAAATACTCCATTTACCAACTTTTTTTTAAAGTGGACTAAAACTGTGTTAATACCTTCAACATTGCCGCAAATACAAGGTAAACTCTGCTGCGTCCACTTCCGCTGGTCTGACAGGTTCAGGCAATCACCAGCTCAGCTCAGCTTTACCAGCTTCCGTTGGCCTGGCGGCTCTAGGCGCCTGCGTCACAAACCAGCGATCGACTACCTGGCTGGACACGTGGGACACTGAGCGAGCGGGTCTGAAGGTTTGCTCCACAAGTAACAAGTAAGTGGAACACTGCTGATCGGAGGAAGTGCGGTTACTATTTGTCAGACGACATTTGAACACAGAGTTTCCCGTGTGGGAAATTATAACAAGGGCGTTCCTGAACCTTTCTGGTTCCAACTATTCGGCAAATTGACATTTAAAGTCATGGACATTTGAGCGGTTCAATTGAATACCTCTTGCAGCCTCACCCTAGCCATTAGGTCTTATTCTTAGGAGTACTCCAGCTATTTAGGTTGTGCGTGAGCTCCGTACTTATATACCTATTCTATTTATGTATGTATGCTGATATGCTGACATATAGTCAGTTTGTTTTGAGTTAGTGCATTAATAAAATTTTATGCAAAAATACTGTAAGCCAGCCTATATTACTATTGATTTATTCCTTTTTTTCAGCTGGTAACTGAAAGGCTGAGCTCCAGTAGTTTGCTGGTGGAGCATTTTCTAAATATTTGAGAATAGTTTCAATATCAACAATACTACCCCCCGCAAATCTTGCGCTCAGTATGCTAATACTGAGCATCGGAGCAATGGGGAGAAGACGCAGTCTTTCTCTGTGGGCGTCTCCTCGCAGCGCAGAGCGTCACAGCCAGGGGAGACGCCCACAGAGAAAAACTGCATCTCCTCCCCATTGCCCCGATGCTCAGTATTAGCATACTGAGCGCAAAATTTGCAGGGGGCCATAACAGGGCACAGGAGCGCTATTTTAAAAACCAGGCAGGGTGGCAGCACAGAGGAGGGTACCCCGCAGGTACAGATATTTATCTCACTTACTACAAACTGATGAAAGGTCCTCTTTAAGTTAATAAAGAAGTCGTCAGTAAATATAGCATATAGGGTAGCCATTACTCCCATATGTATTTTACAAAGCTTTATTCAATTCTACCGAGTATTGCAGTGATGCACCCCATAACTAGGCAAATTTTCAGTTCTAATCTAACATAGCTGGATGAGCTGTAATTTTGGTCAGTAGCCTAGCATATGTGATGAGCTGTAGAAAAATGATATTATATTGCAATCCATATTCAGTAAGTACAGAATATTCTGTAACAGCGTGGATCTGCTTGGTGACTTGAATAGATTTGACTTGGACAAAATTATTGAGGAACCTATCCATGCAGTCTGCCATTGCAAAGGTTTGTGAAAGACTGGGTCATTATAAAGAGCTCACTGAATTCTAGCATGGTACTGTAATTGGATGCCACCATTTCAAAATGTCAGTTTGTGAAATTTCTTTCCTCCTAGATATTCCACAATCAACTAGGAGTGGTATTTTTGCAAAATAGAAGCATTTAGGAACCGCAGCAGCTTAGCCATGAAGCACAGACCAAGTAAAGTTACATGCTAGCAGCGGTATTTTGTCTTGCAGAACTCCTGATGGACCCCATTATAGTAATAGTGTCATATAGGTCTCCCTTTTATATCTGAAATCCACCCTAATACACTTACAGCGATGGCAAACTATCCACCTCAATGTATTGTAAATCCACTGCCATCAATAACTCCTCCACTGGTCTAGTTTCCATCCAGCCCCCCTTCGCCATGGTATACCTAGAGGTCAATATCTGCAGGTAATCTAAGTCAGGTTATCCTCCAACTCGTCTTCACTCTGCCTTTAGGAATGTAGAATGGTCCAACATGGAACAAGTTCTTGTCCCTAGAAACCGCTCTGATACGGTTACCAGAATCACTGGGATTTTCAACAGTATATATTGTATAGCTCGATTATGGCTATCTAAATATTGGCCCATTCTCCTTAGGGATAAGGACCTTACTGATGTGATCCATTCCCATCCAGGTATTACTTATAGATAGGAAAGCAACCTACATGACAGACTGGTACATAGCCACTACTCTAGACCACCTACGACTAGTACCTGGTTGGATAAACGTCCACTAGGTACCTTCATATGTGGTGGAACTAAGGCCTGTAATAACATTTGTCCCTCAAAAACAGTCACCTCTGCTCTTACTAGTCAGATCTACTCTCTATGGGATTTTATAATCTGTAAAACACGGGGTGTAATATACCTCTGTAAATGTACATGTCCTCATGACTCTGTTGGGAACACCATTAGGGAAATGCGTAGGAGGGTCCTGGAAAATATTAATGATATTGTAAAAAAAAAGGACACCCCCGTATCAAGGCATATGATTAAGGTCCACAGAGGTGACCCTCAGGCCTTAACATTTTTTGCAGTAGAGGCAGTCTGACCCTCACCAAGGGGCGGTGATTGGGATAAGTGTATTTTTGCAAAAGGAATCAGATAGGATATATAGATTCAAATCACAAGTATCGGGCGGCCTTAATGACCGATTGATGTTCACTTGTTTCTTATAGCCACTCATTCTTCAGTGTAATTTTTGAACCCTTAGCCAGCATTCTAGCTTATCGGCATGCAAAATTGCCCAAGATTGGATTATTGGTGTTTATCAAGTGTTTTTTTTATTTTTATTTTTATGTTCTATATCCTACATGATAAAATTCCTGTGTGAGTGCGCTGTGTCCGTGTGTGTGTACCCAGTTTTGCACTGGGCATGCGCGGCGGGGCGTCCAATCAGGACACAGAGCTACACACAAGTTTCCCTGCAGGGTGTCAGCAGCCTGACTGCCCATAGATACCTCCGAGACCCTATAGGCAGGCCACAGCTCCCCCGCCGCCGTCCGCTTCTGCTTCAGTTCCCCTGCCTCCGTCCGCTCCTCTCTTGGCTCACCAGCAGTGTAGCGCACAAACAGGCAGTGCACATGTGCCGCCTTTGCCGAACAGACCTCTGGGAATTGAAGTCCAGATGAGAGGCCGTGAAGGAGATGAAGAGCACGCAGACCACCCCCCCCTTTCAGAATGATAGAGTGTTAGCTGTTTAACCCCTTCCATGCCGTGGTCCTTAGGGACCGTTGTATGGAGGGGCTAACCGTCGGCCTGCTGCTCTGCTGTGGCAGCAGCCGATGCTTGAAGTGTAAACTGAGAGAGGGAGCTCCCTCCCTTTCACCATCGGGCCGCTATGCTGTGGCAGCGTCCCGGTGGCTACCATGGCAACCGGACACCTTCACAGTGGTGATCAGGCTTAGGGCTCATGCACACGACCGTTGTTGTTTTGCGGTCCGTTTTTCACGGATACGTTGTTCTGTATCTGATTTTTTTCCCCTCTGATTTAAGTCCTCTTCCGTTATGTTATTGCAAAAAACATATCCGTATGGTTTCCATATTTGATCCGTTTTCTGCAGCATAGCATTTCTACAGTATGGATCCGCAAAATGTGGATGAAATACGGATGACATACGGATGTGCTCCGTGTGCGTTCCGTATTTTTTGCGGACCCATTGACTTGAATGGGACCTCTGACGTGATTTGCGGAAAATAATAGGACATGCACTACTTTGTAGCAGAACGGCCATGCGGACAAACGGAAACAGAATGCACACGGAGTAACTTCCGTATTTTCTACAGTCCCATTGAAGCCGCATACAGTCCACAAAAAACCCAGAACAGAAGTGGAAAGAAAATACGTTTGTGTGCATGAGCCCTTAGTGTGAGTTCAATACACTGCAGTACACTATATAGTGTACTGCAGTGTATTGTAAGCCATCAGATCCACTGGTGGGTCTGGGTCAAAAAAAAGTGAAAAAAAAGTGAAAAAAACAAACAAAACCTTTCTATATCCACACATAATTGGTTAAAAATTTAAAAAATTTAAAACCTGATCTATAAAAGGATCATGTTACTTTTACCCCATGGTGAACACCATAAAAATAAAATTATAATGGAATTGCAATGTCGCCCACCGCACTTCCCAAAAAAAAAGGTAAAAAAGTGATCAAAAAAGTCATATGTATCCAAAATTAGCACCAATTAAACCGTGACCTCATCCAACATAAAATGAGCCCCTACATAAGCCAATCGTCCAAAAAAAAAAAAAAAAAATGGCTTTCGGAAAATGGAGACACAAAACATGATTTTTTTTTTTCAAACATGCTTTTATTGAATAAAATAAAATTTTAAAAATGCACATATTAGGTATTGTCATGTCTGTAACGACTTGCTCTATAAAAATAGCATGTGATCCAACCCGTCTGGTAAACACCATAAAAAATAAAAACAAAAAATGTGCAAAAAAAAAAACATTTTTTATCACCTTACATCCCAAAAAGTGTAATACCAAGCAATCAAAAAGTTATATGTGCCCCATAATGGTGCCAATCAAACCAACATCTCATCCCGCAAAAAATGAGACCCTACCTAAGACAATCACCCAAAAAATAAAAAAATATGGCTTTCAGAAAATGGAAACAATTTTTTTTTTAAAATGCACATATTAGGTATCATCATGTCCGTAACAACCTGCACTATAAAACTATTATGTGATTCAACCCGTCTAGTGAGCGCCGTAGAAACTAGAATAAAAAATGTGCCAAAAAAGCCATTTTTGATCACCTTACATCACAAAAAGTATAATACCAAGGGATCAAATATTCATATGTGCCCCAAAATGGTACCAATTAAACCACCGTCTCTTCCAGCAAAAAATAAGATCTACCTAAGACAATCACTCAAAAAAGAAAAAAAATATGGCTTTCAGAAAATGGAAATACAATATTTTTTCTAAAAATGTTTTCTTGTGTAAATCCAAAATAAAATGTAAAAAATTGACTAATTAGGTATCGCGGCATCGTTATGACCTGATCTATAAAAATATCACATTATCTACTCTGTCAGGTGAACATTGTAAAAAAAGAAATAGTAAAAACTGTGCCAGAACAGCAATTTTTTGGTTACCTTGCCTCATAAAAATAGTAATATATAAATATATTTATACTGTATATCTATATACACGCACAATGCACAACTACCTCTGGCAAAAGATTTCTACACTGCAGGAATAACCCTAATAATAACAAGCCCCCCGCACCACTCACACCAGCGCGATGACACGGCGCTCCACATGCTGCCTGCACCACCCACACCTGCGCAACGGAAAGGAGGTCGAAGCGCCACCATTTCTGTTCGTCAGTCCCAGCTGCCATTTCTGTTCGTCAGTCACAGCACTATCAGCCATATAGAGAGGAGCCCCTGTCAGCAGTCTGACCTACCAGTCGCTACCAGCAGTCTCAGCACCAGCAGTCAGTGCCAGTCGTACAGCCATAGCCACCAGTCACAGTGCCAGTAGTGTCAGCCACCAGTCAGTGCCAGCCATCTCAACCATCAGTCAGTGCCACCAGCCACACCCACCAGTCTCAGCGACCAGTCACTGCCAGTGTAGCAGTCTCAGTTACAACCAACACTCAGTGCCAGTAGTCAACAAGCTGCAGCCAGCAGTCTGAGCCACAGTCACCAGTCAGTAACACCAGTCTCAGCCGCAGCCAGCAGTCTCAGCCACAGCCGCAGCCAGCAGTCTGAGCCACAGCCACCAGTCAGTAACAGCAGTCTCAGCCGCAGCCAGCAGTCTCAGCCACAGCCACCAGCCCCAGTCAGCAGTCTCAGCCACAGCAAGCACTTAGTGCCAACAGTCTCAGCCACAAGCTACAGACAGCAATCCTAGCCACAGCCAGCAGTATCGGCCACCAGCCACAGCCACGAGTCTCAGCAACCAGTCAGTGCCAGCAGTCTCAGGCAAAGCCACCAGTCAGTGCCAGCAGTCTCAGCCACCAGTCAGTGCCAGCAGTCTCAGCCACAAGCCACAGCTGGCAATCTCAGCCGTAGCCACCAGTCTCGGCCACCAGCCACAGCCACCAGTCTTAGCCACCAGTCAGTGCCAGCAGTCTCAGCCACAGCCACCAGTCTTAGCCACCAGTCAGTGTGGTCAAGTTCTCTTGCCATTTAATATAGACCGTTCCTACTAATGTTTATGCATTACTGTTCTAGCATCCGTTATTGTAACGGGCCTAATGTCTAGTATATACTTTATATAAAGGGATATACACAAATGCTGCCCAGCCTGTTATGATTGTGGGCTACTAGGATATATTTGGCTTGTTCTATCATCACTGACTATACTGCATATAGTACATAACACCATTTATATACGCAATTTAGATCCCCCTAAAGTCATGCAAGAAACTATAGTATTAAAACTAGCCATTTACAGGTTCCCTCACCTTGGCCCCAGACTTGGTGTAGGTTGGGTGCCAATAACGGTTTAATCGTGCCTCATATAGAGTGGTATTGTACCTAATTTAGGGATAAGGGGTTGCTAGTGCTCCATGCAGAGTGGTACATAATACGTCGCCTCTTTCACTGCCGGCATGTTCCGCCCCTTTGGGTGACGTGGGAAAGAGAGATAGACGGTCACTGCAATTACGCAGTTTCCGCCTAGGCACGCCCATCCATCAGGCAAATTCAGAACCATGGTCCCTTTAGCAGTGTGGCCCGACAGGATACAGGATAGTGCTTACCTACATCATGGCTACCACACCTTGAATAGCGTGGCCTGGCCCTGCCCCCCGATGATGTAGCCGCGTCATCCACGTGTGGCACCACCACCTGCCATGCCGCTGGCTGCCTACTGATGCTGCACTGGCCCTGTGTGAGTGGTTTCCTTGGAACCAATTAGTTTCTTACTATCTTTGATGATGGGGCCTACACTGCCTTCTATATCCCTTTTTATACCATGTAAGGACTCATGTATGGACCACTAGGTACTACAAATACAGATGGAGCAGGGTTAGCACTCCAGCTCTTAACTCAAATTTCTTAACTCATCATGTTATCTTGAGACAAAAGCCATTGAAAAGCAATTGAAGGTGTTTGCTTAGATTAGATAACACAACTCAGAAATCTTCGAAAACAGGAGTGTTAACTCTACTCCATCCATATGCATTATAGCATTATCTGTAACTTTACTCTTGAACACATGTTTGATTATATTAACCTTTACTTCAGAGATCTCATGTACTATCATGTGCCATAGTTAGACTCCTCATCCCAGGACTAGTGTGTCTTTTGTTATCTGCCATTAGTGTCAATTGGCCAACAGGCTTATCATTAGCCAATTGGTTTATTATTACCCATGTTTTGGCACCTATTGGCCCTACCTTAGGTGATGTTTGTACAGTTTGAACAGTGACATCCTTACTGAACCCTAGGCTAATGTTTTTTTTTGTCTCCTGACAACTGTACAACCACATTGTCTTGTTGCCTTAGTTTGTATGGTTTATTGAATTATTTAGTGTATTAGCCCTCACTGTGTCTTTACACCTTATTGTCCTCTGAGGAACCCTGTTGAGGGGTGAAATGCGTCAGATTGTAATTGATGTTTCTATAGGGCATAAGTAATATCTAGGACATAATTGTTGCATCTCTTGGACACTTTGACAACCACCTTATCCATCAAGACAAAACTGTATATGATCTGAATTGTTGTTAATTTTCTTTGTTTATCCCCTAAGGCCTACTTAGGGCGTACTAGTGAGGCATGAGCATGGGGTACACCTACCACCAAGGTTTGACCCCAGGCAGCAGGGCATACAGTTAGGGATAGTTAGGGAGGGATTTTCCCCACTACCCCCCCCCCCCACCCAAAAATTGTTTTGTTCTTTCTATCACATTGTTATTGTTTTGGGTTTTAATTGTCTGGGCCCCTTTATTAATGAGATTACTAATTTAGATAACAGTGAATTTTTATGACGCCTTCAGTGATATGCTAATGGTGTCATATGCTTGATTTGCTCTTCCTATAAACACAATACTAAATATAATACAGACCATGTAAGACCCTAATCTGGCTGCCTTGTGTGTTTAATTACTGTGGCTGGGTCTTTGACAGTGGCTGAGCTGAGAATGGTGTCTCTGCTTGGGATCTTGCATAGTGCATAGTGCCAGATTTTAAGACAAAAGATTCTTCAAGTTCGCTTTCCAAGACCTCAAACAGTTACAGATACTTTAATACTTTTGCCAATTAAAGCTCTAATCATGAAATTGTAATTTATGCTTTGCTATAATAAAGCCTTCACGAAACATGCTTTGGGGTGTTGGAGCTATGATGTGCAGAGCATTGCAATGGCGTGTCTTATGTAGTCTGCTTCTTATTGACCAAGGACTTGGCTTGTGATTTGGTGGACTTTAGTATACCCAGTAATAATATTACTCGACTGATATTTTGTATCATTGTGCCATGTTCTCTATCCCGCACCGTTTATGAAATTAACATTATTTTAGTGTTTTGGGCAACACTGATATATGTACCATATAGTGTTATTATAGGTTTAAAAGAATATACAATCCGTAGGGCAGCATTATGATTTAACTAGTGTGTATTGTCTGGTTCATTATACTTTTATGTATTCTGCAGTCAGATTTTGTTTACACGTGGACAATCCCTTTGGGAATGGGAAGAGGTGCATGCGATAATGTTCCATATTGGGGGTGAAACCTTTTTTACACAGTCAATGTTCAGTCAGTGATTTACATCAGTGATTGTGACCCAAAACTAGGAGCGGGTCTAAACAAAGAACAGAAGTAGATCTTTCCCTTATACTTAATATCTGTGTAGCCTCCTCTCCTGGTTTTGGCTCACAATGATGGAAATTACTGACTAAACACTAACATAAGATCTATGGCAGACGGGTTAGTGCTACTGTACCTTGCAAAAGTATTCACCCCTCTTGACTTTTTTTTCGTATTTTGGTGCCTCGCAACCTGGAATTAACATGGATTGTTTGAGGATTTGCATCATTCAATTTACATAACATGCCCACAATTTGTACAACAAATAGGACAAAATAACAGAACAAGTCAATGTGCATAACTATTCACCCCCCTAAAGTCAATACTTTGTAGCGCCACCTTTTGCAGCAATCACAGCTCCAAGTCACTTTGGATAAGTCTCTATGAGCTTGCCAGATCTTACCACTGGGATTTTTGCCCATTCCTCCTTGCAGAACTGCTCCAGCTCCTTCAAGTTGGATGGTTTGCGCTTGTGAATAGCAATCTTTAAGTCTGACCACAGATTTCCTATTGGATTGAGATCTGGGCTTTGACTAGGCCATTCCAGCACATTTGCATGTTTCCTTTTAAACCACTCAAGTGTTGCTTTAGCAGTGGTGATCAGGCTTAGGGCTCAGGCTCTCGACCATTGTTGTTTTGCGGTCCGTTTTTCACAGATCCGTTGTTCTGTATCTGAGTTTTTTTTCTCTTTGATTTAAGTCCTCTTCCGTTCTGTTATTGCAAAAAACATATCCATATGGTTTCTGTAATTGATACGTTTTTTGCGGATCGGAAACAGCAATTTATTAAGCACCAAACACATGAGCAATATGGGCTTGGTATAGCATTTCTACAGTATGGATCCGCAAAATACCGACGAAATACAGATGACATATGGATGTGTTCCGCGTGCGTTCTGTATTTTTTGCGGACCATTGACTTAAATGGGGGCCTCTCACGTGATTTGCGGACAATAATAGGACATGCACTATTTTTTTGCAGAATGGCCATGCAGACAAATGGAAACGGAATGCACACGGAGTCACATCTGTATTTTCTACAGCCCTCTTGAAGTGAATGGTTCCACATACAGTCCGCAAATAAAACAGAACAGAAGCGGAAAGAAAATAAGTTTGTGTGCATGAGCCCTTAGTGTGAGTTCAATACACTGCAGTACACTATATAGTGTACTGCAGTGTATTGTAAGCCATCAGACCCACTGGATCTTCAAGAACCAAGTGGGTCTGGGTCCAAAAAATGAAAAAAAGTGAAAAAAAATACAAACAAAACCTTTCTATATCCACGCATAATTGGTTAAAAATAGAAAACCTGATCTATAAAAGGATCATGTTACTTTTACCCCATGGTGAACACCATAAAAAAAAAAAAACTATGATGGAATTGCAATTTCGCCCACTGCACTTCCCCAAAAATGGTAAAAATGGGAATAAAAAGTCATATGTATCCAAAATTAGCACCAATTAAACCGTGACCTCATCCCAGAAAAAATGAGCCCCTACATAAGCCAATCGTCCCAAAAATAAAAAAAAATATGGCTTTCAGAAAATGGAGACACAAAAACATGATTTTTTTTCAAACATGCTTTTATTGAATAAAATAACATTTTAAAAATGCACATTAGGTATCGTCATGTCTGTAACGACCAAATAGTATGTGATCCAACCCGTCTGGTAAACACCATAAAAAAAATAAAAACTAAAAATGTGCAAAAAAACCCATGCTTTATCACCTTACATCACAAAAAGTCTAATATCAAGCAATCAAAAAGTTATATGTGCCCCATAATGGTACCAATCAAACCGACATCTCATCCCGCAAAAAATGAGATCATACCTAAGACAATCGCCCAAAAAATAAAAAAATATGGCTTTCAGAATATGGAAACACAAAAACATGATTTTTTTTCTCAAACATGCTTTTATTGAATAAAATTAAATTTAAAAAAAATGCACATACAGGGAGTGCAGAATTATTAGGCAAGTTGTATTTTTGAGGATTAATTTTATTATTGAACAACAACCATGTTCTCAATGAACCCAAAAAACTCATTAATATCAAAGCTGAATATTTTTGGAAGTAGTTTTTAGTTTGTTTTTAGTTTGTTTTTAGTTTTAGCTATTTTAGGGGGATATCTGTGTGTGCAGGTGACTATTACTGTGCATAATTATTAGGCAACTTAACAAAAAACAAATATATACCCATTTCAATTATTTATTTTTACCAGTGAAACCAATATAACATCTTAACATTCACAAATATACATTTCTGACATTCAAAAACAAAACAAAAACAAATCAGTGACCAATATAGCCACCTTTCTTTGCAAGGACACTCAAAAGCCTGCCATCCATGGATTCTGTCAGTGTTTTGATCTGTTCACCATCAACATTGCGTGCAGCAGCAACCACAGCCTCCCAGACACTGTTCAGAGAGGTGTACTGTTTTCCCTCCTTGTAAATCTCACATTTGATGATGGACCATAGGTTCTCAATGGGGTTCAGATCAGGTGAACAAGGAGGCCATGTCATTAGATTTTCTTCTTTTATACCCTTTCTTGCCAGCCACGCTGTGGAGTACTTGGACGCATGTGATGGAGCATTGTCCTGCATGAAAATCATGTTTTTCTTGAAGGATGCAGACTTCTTCCTGTACCACTGCTTGAAGAAGGTGTCTTCCAGAAACTGGCAGTAGGACTGGGAGTTGAGCTTGACTCCATCCTCAACCCGAAAAGGCCCCACAAGCTCATCTTTGATGATACCAGCCCAAACCAGTACTCCACCTCCACCTTGCTGGCGTCTGAGTCGGACTGGAGCTCTCTGCCCTTTACCAATCCAGCCACGGGCCCATCCATCTGGCCCATCAAGACTCACTCTCATTTCATAAGTCCATAAAACCTTAGAAAAATCAGTCTTGAGATATTTCTTGGCCCAGTCTTGACGTTTCAGCTTGTGTGTCTTGTTCAGTGGTGGTCGTCTTTCAGCCTTTCTTACCTTGGCCATGTCTCTGAGTATTGCACACCTTGTGCTTTTGGGCACTCCAGTGATGTTGCAGCTCTGAAATATGGCCAAACTGGTGGCAAGTGGCATCTTGGCAGCTGCACGCTTGACTTTTCTCAGTTCATGGGCAGTTATTTTGTGCCTTGGTTTTTCCACACGCTTCTTGCGACCCTGTTGACTATTTTGAATGAAACGCTTGATTGTTCGATGATCACGCTTCAGAAGCTTTGCAATTTTAAGAGTGCTGCATCCCTCTGCAAGATATCTCACTATTTTTGACTTTTCTGAGCCTGTGAAGTCCTTCTTTTGACCCATTTTGCCAAAGGAAAGGAAGTTGCCTAATAATTATGCACACCTGATATAGGGTGTTGATGTCATTAGACCACACCCCTTCTCATTACAGAGATGCACATCACCTAATATGCTTAATTGGTAGTAGGCTTTCGAGCCTATACAGCTTGGAGTAAGACAACATGCATAAAGAGGATGATGTGGTCAAAATACTCATTTGCCTAATAATTCTGCATTCCCTGTATTAGGTATCGTCATGTCCGTAACAACCTGCTCTATAAAAATAGTATGTGATCCAACCCGTCTGGTGAGCACCGTAAAAAAAATTGAATAAAAAATGTTTTAAAAAAGCAATTTTTTATCACCTTACATCACAAAAAGTGTAGTAATTAAATATTCATATGTGCCCCAAAATGGTACCAATCAAACCATTATCTCTTCCAGCAAAAAATGATATCCTACCTACGACAATCGCCCAAAATAAAAAATATGGCTTTCAGAAAATGAAAACACAAAAACATGATATTTTGTGTAAATCCCCAAAAAATAAAAAATAGACTTATTAGGTATCACGGCATCGTTATGACCTGCTCTATAAAAATACCACATTATCTACTCTGTCAGGTGAACATTTTAAAAAAAAATAAAAAAATAAAAAATGTGCCAAAACAGCCATTTTTTGGTTACCTTGCCTCATGAAAATAGTAATATATATATATATATATATATATATATATATACACACACAGTACAGACCAAAAGTTTGGACACACCTTCTCATTCAAAGAGTTTTCTTTATTTTCATGACTAAGAAAATTGTAGATTCACAATGAAGGCATAAAAACTATGAATTAACACATGTGGAATTATATACATAACAAAAAAGTGTGAAACAACTGAAAATACGTTATATTCTAGGTTCTTCAAAGTAGCCACCTTTTGCTTTGATTACTGCTTTGCACACTCTTGGCATTCTCTTGATGAGCTTCAAGAGGTAGTCACCTGAAATGGTCTTCCAACAGTCTTGAAGGAGTTCCCAGAGATGCTTAGCACTTGTTGGCCCTTTTGCCTTCACTATGCAGTCCAGCTCACCATCTCGATTGGGTTCAAGTCCGGTGACTGTGGAGGCCAGGTCATCTGGCACAGCACCCCATCACTCTCCTTCAAACCAGATGGAATAGCATCCCGCTGCAAGATGCTGTGGTAGCCATGCTGGTTCAGTATGCCTTCAATTTTGAATAAATCCCCAACAGTGTCACCAGCAAAGCACCCCCACACCATCACACCTCCTGCTCCATGCTTCACGGTGGGAACCAGGCATGTAGAGTCGATCCGTTCACCTTTTATGCGTCGCACAAAGACACAGTGGTTGGAACAAAAGATCTCAAATTTTGACTCATCAGACCAAAGCACAGATTTCCACTGATCTAATGTCCATTCCTTGTGTTCTTTAGCCCAAACAAGTCTCTTCTGCTTGTTGCCTGTCCTTAGCAGTGGTTCCCTAGCAGATATTCTACCGTGAAGGCCTGATTCACACAGTCTCCTCTTAACAGTTGTTCTAGAGATGTGTCTGCTGCTTGAACTCTGTGTGGCATTGACCTGGTCTCTAATCTGAGCTGCTGTTAACCTGCAATTTCTGAGGCTGATGACTCGGATGAACTTATCCTCCGCAGCAAAGGGGGACTCTTGATCTTGCTTTCCTGGGGCGGTCCGCATGTGAGCCAGTTTCTTTGTAGCGCTTGAAGGTTGTTGTGACTGCACTTGGGGACACTTTCAAAGTTTTCCCAATTTTTCGGACTGACTGACCTTCATTTCTTAAAGTAATGATGGCCACTCGTTTTTCTTTACTTAGCTGTTTTTTTATTGCCATAATACAAATTCTAACAGTCTATTCAGTAGGACTATCAGCTGTGTATCCACCTGACTTCTCCACAACTCAACTGATGGTCCCAACCCCATTTATAAGGCAAGAAATCCCACTTATTAAACCTGACAGGGCACACCTGTGAAGTGAAAACCATTTCAGGTGACTACCTCTTTAAGCTCATCAAGAGAATGCCAAGAGTGTGCAAAGCAGTAATCAAAGCAAAAGGTGGCTACTTTGAAGAACCTAGAATATGACATACTTTCAGTTGTTTCACACTTTTTTGTCATGTATATAATTCCACATGTGTTAATTCATAGTTTTGATGCCTTCAGTGTGAATCTACAATTTTCATAGTCATGACAATAAAGAAAACTCTTTGAATGAGAAGGTGTGTCCAAACTTTTGGTCTGTACTGTATATATATATATATATATATATATATATATAAAAACATATACACGCACAATGCACAACTACCTCTAGCAAAAGATTTCTACACTGCAGGAATAACCCTAATAATAACAAGACCCCCGCACCGCTCACACCAGCGCGCTGACCAATCGGGACACAGCGCTCCACATACCGCCTGCACCGCCCACACCAGCGCGTCAGAAAGGAGGTCGAAGCGCCACCATTTCTATTTGTTAGTCCCAGCTGCCATTTCTGTTCGTCAGTCCCAGCCGCCATTTATGTTCGTCAGTCACAGCACTATCAGCCATATAGAGAGGATCTCCTGTCAGCAGTCTGACCTACCAGTCGCTACCAGCAGTCTCAGCACCAGCAGTCAGTGCCAGTCGTACAGCCATAGCCACCAGTCACAGTGCCAGCAGTGTCAGCCACCAGTCAGTACCAGCCATCTCAACCATCAGTCAGTGCCACCAGCCACAGCCAACAGTCTCGGTGACCAGTCAGTGGCAGTGCCAGTGAACCAGTCTCAGCAACAACCAACACTCAGTGCCAGCCGTCTCAGCCACAAGCCGCAGCCAGCAGTCAGTAACAGCAGTCTCATCCGCAGCCAGCAGTCTCAGCCACAGCCACCAGCCGCAGTCAGCAGTCTCAGTCACAGCCAGCATTGAGTGCCAGCAGTCTCAGCCACAAGCCACGGCCAGCAATCTCAGCCACAGCCACCAGTCTCGGTCACCAGCCACAGCCACCAGTCAGTGCCAGCAGTCTCAGCCACAAGCCACAGCCGGCAATCTCAGCTGCAGCCACCAGTCTCAGCCACCAGCCACAGCCACTAGTCTTAGCCACCAGTCAGTGCCAGCATTCTCAGCTACAGCCAGCACTCAGTGCCAGCAGTCTCAGCCACAATACGCAGCTAGCAGTTCCGCCATAGCCATCAATCAGTGCCAGCAGTCTCAGCCACAGCCACCAGCCGCAGTCAGCAGTCTCAGCCACAGCCAGCAATCTCAGCCACAGCTACCAGCCACAGCCACCAGCCGCAGCCACCGGTCTCAGTCACCAATCAGTGCCAGCAGTCTTATCCACAGCCACCAGTCTCAGCCACCAATCAGTGTGGTCAAGTTCCCTTGCCATTTAATATAGACTGTTCCTACTAATGTTTATGCACTACTGTTCTAGCATCCGTTATTGTAATGGGCCTAATGTCTAGTATATACTGTATATAAAGGGGTATACACAAATGCTGCCCAGCCTGTTATGATTGTGGGCTACTAGGATATATTTGGCTTGTTCTATCATCACTGACTATACTGCATATAGTACATAACACCATGTATATACACAATTTAGATCCCCCTAGAGTCATGCAAGAAAAGATAGCATTAAAACTAGCCATTTACAGGTTCCCTCACCTTGGCCCCAGACTTGGTGTAGGTTGGGTGCCAATAACGTTTTAATCGTGCCTCATATAGAGTGGTATTGTACCTAATTTAGGGATGAAGGCAGTGGCATAACTAGAAATGACTGGGCCCCACAGCAAATTTTTGAATGGGGCCTCCGTTCCCCAGTAATTTTTTGCAACCTCTTCCTTTCATGCCGCCCCCATTCCTGTTGCTAGTAAAGATCGCTCTCTCAGACCAGGCCCGGCAGCTGTTCCATCCATTTTCTACACCGTCTATACTGTCACTGTATATAATTTCATTGTGTAATACTGTTGAGGGGGCCCTGACAAAATATTTTAGTCCTCCTACTGGATGGGCCCTAAAGCCGTCGCTTCCCCTGCTTCCCCTATAGCTACGCCTCTGGATAAGGGGTTGCTAGTGCTCCATGCAGAGTGGCACATTACCTAATTTAGGGATAGGTGGTGCTCTTTACCACACTTTTATGCTTCATCTATTGTGCCCATCTATAATCTTTTTGTATACATCGCCTCTTTTACTGCCGGCATGTTCCGCCCCTTTGGGTTATGTGGGAAAGAGAGATAGGCGGTCACTGCAATTATGCAGTTTCTGCTCAGGGAATCATGGTCCCTTTAGCAGTGTGGCCCGACAGGTACAGGATACAGGATAGTGCTTACCTACATCATGGATACCACACTTTCAATAGCCTGGCCCTGCCCTCCAATGATGTAGCCGCGTCATCCACGCATGGCACCACTACCTGCCATGCCACTGGCTGCCTGCTGATGCTGCACTGGCCCTGTGTTAGTGGTTTCCTTGGAACCAATTAGTTTCTTACTATCTTTGATGATGGGGACTACGCTGCCTTCTATATCCCTTTTTATACCATGTAAGGCCTCATGTATGGACCACTAGGTACTACAAATACGTATTATCACATTATCTGTACCTTTACATTGAACACATGTTTGATTATATTAACCTTTACTTCGGGGATCTCATGTACTATCATGTGCCATAGTTAGACTCCTCATCCCAGGGCTAGTGTGTCTTTTGTTATCTGCCATTATTGTCAATTGGCCAACAGAGGCAGCAGGGCATACAGTTAGGAATAGTTAGGGACGGATTTTCCCCACTACCCCCTCCCCTGCCAAAAAATTGTTTTGTTCTTTCTATCACATTGTTATTGTTTTGGGTTTTGATTGTCTGGGCCCCTTTATTAATGAGATTAGTAATTTAGATAACAGTTAATTTTTATGACGCCTTCAGTGATATGCTAATGGAGTCATATGCTGGATTTGCTCTTCCTATAAACACAATACTTCAACTTCAAATACCAATGTGGGTGCAACCAAACTAAATATAATACAGTCCATGTAAGACCCTAATCTGGCTGCCTTGTGTGTTTAATTACTGTGGCTGGGTCTTTGACAGTGGCTGAGCTGAGAATGGTGTCTCTGCTTGGGATCTTGCATAGTGCATAGTGCCAGATTTTGAGACAAAAGATTCTTCAAGTTCGCTTTCCAAGACCTCAAACAGTTACAGATACTTTAATACTTTTGCCAATTAAAGCTCTAATCATGAAATTGTAATTTATGCTTTGCTATAATAAAGCCTTCACGAAACATGCTTTGGGGTGTTGGAGCTATGATGTGCAGAGCATTGCAATGGCGTGTCTTATGTAGTCTGCTTCTTATTGACCAAGGACTTGGCTTGTGATTTGGTGGACTTTAGTATACCCAGTAATAATATTACTCGACTGATATTTTGTATCATTGTGCCATGTTCTCTATCCCGCACTGTTTATGAAATTAACATTATTTTAGTGTTTTGGGCAACACTGATATATGTACCATATAGTGTTATTATAGGTTTAAAAGAATATACAATCCGTAGGGCAGCATTATGATTTAACTAGTGAGTATTGTCTGGTTCATTATACTTTTATGTATTCTGCAGTCAGATTTTGTTTACAAGTGGACAATCCCTTTGGGAATGGGAAGAGGTGCATGTGATAATGTTCCATACCGGGGGTGCAACGTTTTTTACACACTCCATGTTCAGTCAGTGATTTACATCAGTGATTGTGAGCCAAAACTAGGTGCGGGTCTAAACAAAGAACAGAAGTAGATCTTTCCCTTATACTTAATATCTGTGTAGCCTCCTCTCCTGGTTTTGGCTCACAATCACTGATGGAAATTACTGACTAAACACTAACATAAGATCTATGGCAGACGTGTTAGTTCTACTATGCATACGGTGCCTTGCAAAAGTATTCAACCCCTTGACTTTTTTGTATTTTGGTGCCTCACAACCTGGAATTAACATGGATTGTTTGAGGATTTGCATAATTTAATTTACATAACATGCCCATAATTTTGAATTTTTATTTATTTTTATTGTGAAGCAAATAACAAATAGGTCAAAATAACAGAAAAAGTCAATGTGCATAACTATTAACACCCCTGAAGTCAATACTTTGTAGAGCCACATTTTGTGGCAATCACAGCTCCAAGTTGCTTTGGATAAGTCTCTATGAGCTTGCCACATCTTACCACTGGAATTTTTGCCAATTCCTCCTTGCAAAACTGCTCCAGCTCCTTCAAGTTGGATGGTTTGCACTTGTGAACAGCAATCTTTAAGTCTGACCACAGATTTTGTTATTGGATTGAGATCTGGGCTTTGACTAGGCCATTCCAACACGTTTACATGTTTCCTCTTAAACCACTCAAGTGTTGCTTTAGCAGTGTGTTTGGGGGCATTGTCCTGCTGGAAGGTGAATCTCCTTCCTAGCCTCAAATCACACACAGAGTGGTACAGATTTTGCTCAAGACTATCCCTGTATTTAGAACCATCCATCTTTCCCTCAACTCTGGCCAGTTTCCCAGTCCCGGCTGCTGAAAAACATCCCCACAGCGTGATCATGCCACCACCATGTTTCACTGTGGGGATGGTGTTCTTTGGGTGATGTGTTGTGTTGGGTTTGCGCCAGACATAACGTTTTCTTTGATGGCTGAAAAGTTAAATTTTAGTCTCATCAGACCAGAGCACCTTCCTCCATACATTTTAGGAGTCTACCACATGCCTTTTTCGCAAACTCACAATGTGCCTTTTTGTTTTTAGCTGAAAGTAATGGCTTTCTTCTGGCCACAAAGCCCAACTCTATGGAGCCTACAGCTTAACCCTGACTTGTACTTCACAACAACATTGCCCATTATTTGTTTAGAGAGTTCCTTGGTCTTCATGTGACACTTAGATTGCACACAGCTGGACATCATTTCACTAATTATGTGACTACTGAAGAAATTGGTTACACCAGAGCTTTTTATGGGCTTCCTAACAAAGGGGGTGAATACGTACACACATGCCAATTTTTTTGTTTCTGTTTTCTATTTCTAAACAATAGTTTTATTTATATATTTTTCTCATTTCACGTCACCAACTTAGACTATTGTGTTCTGATCCATCACATAAATTCAGATTAACAAAACATTGAACTTAAGGCTGTAATGTAGCAAAATACGGAAAAAGTAAAGGGGGTGAATACTTTTGCAAAGCACTGTAGAAGTGATTGTGTATGTAAGTGGTATGTGTGCAGCATGTCTCTGTTGCTATGGAGGTTCATGTTTCCACTTTTCCATGTATTCTTGCTTTGGTTACTTGTGAGTATGAATTAGTGCCTATTTGCTTGTATCTCTTCTCAGTTTTGTGTTGTGTGAGTTAATGTTTCCTGGTCTTGTGCCTGCATCTGTTTGACTAATGAGCTTGTTATGTCTGCTATGCAAGTATATTTCCTGAGTTCTGTGTCTGTCATATGTTTCTGAGTTCTGTGACATGCCTTGGCTGTGCAAGATTGATTCTGTTGGATCTTTGCAAAGTCTGTCAGTGTCTGGATACTGTGATGTCTGGTGCATGTATTTTGTCTATGTATATCTGAAATTTATCCAAGTTCTGTTTGCCATACGTTTGTGTCTATTCCATGCGTTTCTGAATTCAGTCCTAGTTCTGTGTGCCAATGGATTCCTAAGTTCTAGTTCTTTTCTGATCTACCATGCCATGTTTATGTAATTGGGCCTGATTTGTCTGTCTATGTCTGAACTGTGTCCTGAAGTCTGTTCTGTGGATTTTGCATATTCTTTACCTGTTTGTCCATAGTCTGGGTATGTCTGTGTTTTGCCTTAGATTCTCTTGTGTTCTGCTTGACAGTACTTGCCTAGTTCTGTCTGTGATATTGCCTGCACTTCTGACGACTTTCACTGGTGGTTCTGACCCAGTACATCAGCTGCCAACTAGACTGGGACTATTCCAAGAAGTAGCAACTCGGTGGCTCCCCTGCATTGAAGTCAAGATCCCTCTAGGGGGTTAAAGGGTGAAAATCAAGGGGCTGCCGGGATAATGTACTTAGGTTTAGCCCAATGCCAAACCAGTTAGTTGACACAATTGTTCCTCGACCATCGTCCGTATCATCTGTCTGTAACAGTGTCCTATGTACACATGGGTTATGTGCAGCATATGTTTTATACTGTATGTGAGTGGAGGATGTGTGACTTATTAGTGTCTGTGGCATGAGTCCTATGAGTAAGTAGTACATATGCCACAAAAATCCTATTCTATGTGAGTGATTTGCTGTATGTTTAGTTTGTGGGTGGGTTTGCAGCATTGCTCTATGTGTGAGTGATTTAAGTGTAGAATGAGTCCTATGAGTCAGTGGTGCATATACCACATGAGTCCAACTCTATGTAAAAGTAACAATTATTTGTACCATGATTGTTTCGTATGACCTTTAACACACTCAGATCAGGAATTATGTGTCACATGGATTTATGTAATTCTTCATCTCTTTAGGAATTCAAGCCTAAAACCTCCTTGTTTCATCATGTGCTGAATACATATCAAGAGACAATAAAACGTTCACACTCCTTATCTGTAACTGCTAGAACAACTTACTGCTATAAATGTTTTCTTCCTCCTGCAATCATATTGATCTGCTTTACACCAGTTTTCTTATCTGCCTCACTATTTAAATGTATTTTTGTGTATACATATATGAATTTTCAGATACTGTGTTATAACATGGCTGAGGAAGAGACCTGAGTAGTCTCAAAAGATTGAAATCTTGTCATCATCTTTTCAGTTCGTCATTAGAGATGAGCAAATCGAAGCTGACGAAGTGGAATTAGATCCGAATTTAAGGAAAAATTTGATTCGCACGGAAGCCGAATTTCCTTGCTCTTCGTGGTAACGAATCACATTTTTTCCTAAAATGGCATATGTCAGTGGAAAAAGAAAAATATATTTTCTTTTTAGCAGTGCAGTTAAATGTTCTAAAGCCTTTTGTGGCATGTACAAGTGGAAAAAGAAATATATATTTGCCATTCAATGGTGCAGTTATATGTTCTAAAGCCTTTTGTGGTGTGTATTAGTGGCAAAAGAAAAATATATTTGACGTTCTGCGGTGCAGTTATATGTTCTAAAGCCTTTTGTGGCGTGTACTAGTGGCAAAAAAAATAAAAATAAAAAATATATATATATTTACCTTTCAGCTGTGCAGTTATAAGTTCTAAAGCCTTTTGTGGAATGTATAAGTGGAAAAAAAATATATTTGCCGTTCAGCGGTGTAGTTATATGTTCTAAAGCCTTTTGTGGCATGTGTTAGTGGCAAAATAAAAAAATATTTGCAGTTCAGTGGTGCAGTTATATGTTCTAAAGCATTTTGTGGCATGTATAGTTGGAAAAGGCAAAATATACTTTCAGTTCAGCGGTGCAGTAATAGGTTCTTAAGCCTTTTGTGGTGTGTACTAGTGCAAAAGAAAAATATATATTTGCCGGTCAGTGGTGCATTTATATGTTCTATAGCCTTTTGTGGCATGTATAATTGGTAAAAGTTAAATATATTTGCCGTTCAGCGGTGTAGTTATAGGTTCTAATGCCTTTTGTGGCATGAACTAGTGGCAAAAGAAAAAATATATTTGCCATTTAGCGGTGCAGTTATATGTTCTAAAGTCTTTTGTGCTGTGAATAATTGGAAAAAGTTAAATATACTTGTCGTTCAGCGGTGTAGTTATATGTTCTAAAGCCTTTTGTGGCACATATAAGAGGAAAAAGAAAAATATATTTGCTGTTTAGCATTGCAGTTAAACATTTTAAAGCCTTCTGTGGCATATATTATTGGCAAAAGTTAAATATATTTGCCGTTCAGCGGTGCAGTTATATGTTCTAAAGCCTTTTATAGCATGTAATAGTGGCAAAAGTATAATATATATGCCATTCAGCGGTACAGTTATATTTTCTAAAGCCTTTTGTGGCATGTATTAGTGGCAAGTTATATTTTATAAATAGTGTTGATCGCGAATATTCTAATCGTGAATTTTTATCGCAAATATTGGCACTTCGAGAATTCCCGAATATCTAGAATATAGTGCTATATCTTTGTATTTGCGAATATTCAAGATTTTTTTTCATCAGTACCCATGATCCCTCACTGCTTCTTGCTTGTGGGCCAATGAGAAGTCTGCAATATATTTGACTTTAGGAGTAGTGTTGATCGCAAATTTTCGTATCACAAATTTTTATAGCGAATTTGCAGATTGCCGATCTTCGCAATCAAGAAAATAATGACTGGAGATCATTAATTCTCTAATTCGCAAATATATGATGAATATTTGCCCAAATATTAGTGAAATATCGTAAATTTGAATATTGCCCCTGCCGCTCATCACTGGTTGTAAAGCCCTTTTTATTGTCTATTTGTGGCAAAAGTAAAATATATTTGCCGTTTACCTGTGCAGTTATATGTTCTAAAGGCCTTTTAGTTGTGTATTAGTGGCAAAAGTAAATTATATTTGCTGTTCAGTGGTGCAGTTATATATTCTAAAGCTCTTTGTGTCGTGCGTTAGTGGTAAAAGAAAAATATATTTGCCGTTCAGTGGTGCAGTTAACTATTCTAAAGGCGGATGCTCAACAGACAGGATCCGTTTTTTGAAAGGTTATCGTTCTGACGGATCAGAGGAAGGGCAAAATAATCAGTGACGTCAGTGGCGTAGGGATCGCCAAAGCAACCATAGCAGTGGCTATGGGGCCCTACGCCACTGGGGGCCCATCCGGGCCACATTCTGTTGATTTTATTTTTTTACACACACAAACTACAAACAGGTAGCCAGGCCCAAGCCGCGGCTCGGGCCTGGCTGGGGAGGAGTCAGGACTGCACTGGAGCAGGGGCACGCAGGGCCGGGCCGACACAGAGGCTGGGGAGGCCACTGAGTAAGGAAGATCCGATCATATTCTAACCCCCAGGCATTTCCATGGTGATGGGGACGCTTGCCTGGGGGTTAGAATATACCATCGGATTTGAGTTTTCACGCTCTCAGTGACAGCGTGAAAACTCAAATCCGATGGTACATTCTAACCCCCAGACGTTCCCATGGTGACAGGGACGCTTGCCTGGGGGTTAGAATATACAGGGTCACGCCGCTCACAGGAGCACATTTATAAACTAATCAGTAACTTGAACTTTAATCATTGACATTGCTGAATGCTGATCTCTTAACTTGCATTGGATACCTTACTCTGTCTTGGCTCCAGTAACGGTAACAGCAGGCAGTGCGGGCGGGCGGTGCTCACTCACTGACGTCACACGCCTGCTCCTCCCACTAGGCAGCACAGGCGCGTGACGTCAGTGAGTGAGCGCCGCACTGCCTGCTGTACCGTTCCCAGAGCTAAGACAGAGTAAGGTATCCAATCCAAGTAAAGAGATCAGCATTCAGCAATGTCAATGATTAAAGTTCAAGTTACTGATTAGTTTATAAATGTGCTCCTGTGAGCGTCGGGGAGGGGGATCTGTGGATGGAACTATTTTGGGGAGGGGGATCTGTGGATGGCACTATTTAGGGGAGGGAGATCTGTGGATGGCACTATTTAGGGGAGGGAGATCTGTGGATGGCACTGTTTAGGGGAGGGAGATCTGTGGATGGCACTGCTTAGGGGAGGGGGATCTGTGTATGGCACTGTTTAGGGGAGAGGGATCTGTGGATGGCACTATTTAGGGGAGGGGGATCTGTGTATGGCACTGTTTAGGGGAGGGGGATCTGTGGATGGCACTGTTTAGGGGAGAGGGATCTGTGGATGGCACTGTTTAGGGGAGAGGGATCTGTGCATGGCACTATTTAGGGGAGGGGAATCTGTGGATGGCACTGTTTAGGGGAGAGGGATCTGTGGATGGGACTGTTTAGGGGAGAGGGATCTGTGGATGGCACTATTTAGGGGAGGGAGATCTGTGGATGCCACTATTTAGGGGAAGGGGATCTGTGGATGGCACTATTTAGGGGAGGGGGATCTGTGGATGGCATTGTTTAGGGGAGGGGGATCTGTGGATGGCACTGTTTAGGGGAGAGGGATCTGTGGATGGCACTATTTAGGGGAGGGGGATCTGTGGATGGCACTATTTAGGGGAGAGGGATCTGTGGATGGCACTGTTTAGGGGAGTGGGATCTGTGGATGGCACGGAGGGGGCCCCATGAAATTATTTTTGCTATGGGGCCCATGCATTTCTAGCTACGCCCCTGAGTGACATCAACACAAACTTACTGCTGACACCATCCCCACTCTGTCGGGGGTCTCTACTTGTATAAGCATTTAATAGAACAGGTGCTGTAGACATCTATGTGAAATCAGCTGAAAAGGGTGTAACAGGAGTGCGCTTCTTCTTGGCGCTAACATCGACCTGTAAGGCCGAGTTCATACTTGAGTTATTTGGTCAGTTTTGGCCCCGTAACTGCCCAAATACGTGAAGTGTGCAGTGATTCTAAGAGTGGCGCCTGTCATCTGCATGTCATACGAACTCAGAGTATTATTTTACTACCACAGCAGACTCCCTATGTGTGTTAATGCAAGGCCCAGTGTTATATACGACTATAAAAGCTCTCTGCAGCCAGGAAATAACTGTTTTTTAACACGATTAGCCGGAAATAAATTCGATTGAATCACATTTTTTCTAAAAATTCAGCAAGTCGGCCGAAACGAATATTTGAAAAATTTGCTCATCTCTAATCGCCATTAAAAGACATCAACCACTAAGGATTCTCATTTTTACTCTATGTAAGTGATTTACCTTATGAGCAGTATGTGTCCTATGAATGAGTGAGTCACTTATTTGTACGATGTTCCCTATGCGTGAGTGGTTTATGTGCAGTATGTGTCCTATGGGTGAGTGATGTGTATGCAGAATGTATCCTACTCTATTTGAGTGGTTTATATGTGGTATGTGTCCTATGAATTGTACACATGCAGAATATATCCTACTCTTTGTGAGTGATTTATTTGGGATATGTGTCCTTTGGGTAAGAAGTGTGTATGCAGCATGCACCCTGTACATGAGTGATATCTCTGTAGTATATTTTTATGTGTTCAGCTTGTGAGCAGCATGTGTACGTATGTATATGTTTTTCTTTGTCTAACTTTCCCATCAAAGTCATGGGGTCTCAGGCACACTTCTTGCTTAGGGACCCTTTGCTTTCACTGTCTGACATGAGGTAAAGACATAGTAGAGAGATTAAATACCTGTCACGAGGGTGTCAAGAGCCACGTCTGACTCCGTTATACCCGGGGTCAGGAAGTCGCAGCGGGTGGCTGCGCGCTCTATGTCTAAAGATCACGTTGTTTCTTAGTGATTGTTTTCTGTGTTTGCCTTGCAATCCTTTTTGTCTCACTCAGGGATCCGTAGCTTCTCCTCCTCAGCTGTTTCTTGTCTGCCACTCCCAACCTCCTTATATTCTCCTCTCACACTTCTCTAGTTGCCAGTTATAGAGCTTCCTGCCTGGACTTCTATACTGACCCACTGGAGCTGTGAATCCTGGTTGTTGTTCCAGAGTGCTACCCTCCGGATCCCTGTTGGGCTTTTTGTTGTCTCCTGTTGTCGCCCACCTGGGATTATATGTTGAGTCTGTATTGTCTGTCCTCCCCTTGGTGTTTTCCTTTAGAGCTAGTGGTGCGGATTAGTGTTCCCACCGCCCTGTTCACTATCTAGGGCTCATCTTAGGGAAAGCCAGGGTTTTAGGCACGTTATCGGCGTACGGGTGAGGAACCCGTCTAGGGACGTCAGGGCAGCCAGGTGCCAGCCGCAAGGTGAGTCAGGGGTCACCACCTTCCCTCTCACTTGGGCAGGGCCTTCCTCTTTCCCTCCCTCTGTGTCACGTATGTGATAGTCACGCCGATCGTGATAATACCATATTCTCAAAATTCTGCATGTCCTGAACCATTCGCTTTGGCAAAATTAGACCACAGCAAAACACGGATACCGGCTATGTGCATTTCACAATTTGCAGACCATAATAGAAAATGCGTATTCTTGTCCGAGATTGCGGACAAGAATTGGGCATGCTCTATCTTTTCTGCAGAACCACGGATGCGGACAGCACACAGTGTGCTGTCTGCATCTTTGCAGCCCCATTGAAATGAATACTGCTCAGACGGGGAGGTGACTATTGCTTTGAATGACTGCAGTAGCAGCGGTTTACAATCCCCTGGCCTCTTCTCGTGCACGCTCCCAAGACTGCCTGAATCTTTATCATTAGCAGCCTCTATGCTCCTCTCTTTAATACTTTGTTCCAAATTGTAAGATAACCTTGATAAATACACTCACCTAAAGAATTATTAGGAACACCATACTAATACGGTGTTGGACCCCCTTTTGCTTTCAGAACTGCCTTAATTCTACGTGGCATTGATTCAACAAGGTGCTGATATCATTGTTTAGAAATGTTGGCCCATATTGATAGGATAGCATCTTGCAGTTGATGGAGATTTGAGGGATGCACATCCAGGGCACGAAGCTCCTGTTCCACCACATCCCAAAGATGTTCTATTGGGTTGAGATCTGGTGACTGTGGGGCCATTTTAGTACAGTGAACTCATTGTCATGTTCAAGAAACCAATTTGAAATGATTCGAGCTTCGTGACATGGTGCATTATCCTGCTGGAAGTAGTCATCAGAGGATGGGTACATGGTGGACATGAAGGGATGGACATGGTCAGAAACAATGCTCAGGTAGCCCGTGACATTTAAACGATGGCCAATTGGCACTAAGGGGCCTAAAGTGTGCCCAGAAAACATCCCCCACACCATTACACCACCACTACCAGCCTGCACAGTGGTAACAAGGCATGATGGATACATGTTCTCATTCTGTTTACGCCAAATTCGGACTCTACCATTTGAATGTCTCAACAGAAATCGAGACTCATCAGACCAGGCAACATTTTTCCAGTCTTCAACAGTCCAATTTTGGTGAGCTCGTGCAAATTGTAGCCTCTTTTTCCTATTTGTAGTGGAGATGAGTGGTACCCGGTGGGGTCTTCTGCTGTTGTAGCCCATCCGCCTCAAGGTTGTGCGTGTTGTGGCTTCACAAATGCTTCGCTGCATACCTCGGTTGTAACGAGTGGTTATTTCAGTCAACGTTGCTCTTCTATCAGCTTGAATCAGTCGGCCCATTCTCCTCTGACCTCTAGCATCAACAAGGCATTTTCGCCCATAGGACGGCCGCATACTGGATGTTTTTCCCTTTTCACACCATTCTTTGTAAACCCTAGAAATGGTTGTGCGTGAAAATCCCAGTAACTTAGCAGATTGTGAAATACTCAGACCGGCCCGTCTGGCACCAACAACCATGCCACGCTCAAAATTGCTTAAATCATCTTTATTTCCCATTCTGACATTCAGTTTGGAGTTCAGGAGATTGTCTTGACCAGGACCACAGCCCTAAATGCATTGAAGCAACTGCCATGTCATTGGTTGACTAGATAATCGCATTAATGAGAAATAGAACAGGTGTTCCTAATAATTCTTTAGGTGATTGTATATGGCCTATTACTCATTATTACTATAACCGACATGAAAGTGCTGTTATGCTGAATACTTGTACTGCACATTGTTAAGCCTCATTCACACGTCAGTGTTTCACAGACGTTGCTGTATGTGTTCTCCATGGACAGCACAGGTCCCCATTTATTTTAATGTGTGTATTCAGACATCAGTGTTGTAGCAGGGTATGTGAGTCTGTGTTTTTAGCACGGATGCATGCTCTATTTTGTCAATTTTCACTGATTCATCACGTCTATTGTAATGTATGGGTCCATGAAAACCACAGATGAAACGCGGATGCCATATGTGTTGTATCCGTGTTTCACGGATCATTAAGAAGAGATTCTTTGAAAATTATTTTTCACCTGTTCAGTGTCAGTTTGAGCATGGACATGGACGTGTGAATAAGGCTTTATATGTACACCAGCACCGAACAGTATGTCAGTGCAGGTGTGATAGCCGAGCCCAGATAATAAAATCAGGCTGGATAGAAGATGTTTGATATCAACTAAGGGTCCCTGTTTACATCAGATGATTATCACATAAGTATAACTGTATTGAACAGCTTCTGAGCTAATGCGTATGCCCAGTGGCTGTTCAAGTGCTATTTATAGGGCTGCAGAGAAAGGACGAAACAGGAGAGGCCTCGAATATGTGCGTTCCCGTTTACCCCGCCAGCCAAGCCAGAATTAATTAAAGAAATGGTTGCTAAGGAGACTAGGGATGAGATACCCGGGACCCCATTTACTTTATTATTTTCCATTATAACATGGCTTGCGGATGCTTGCGATTCTCACGCAACGCCATTCTTTTCTATGTGGCCTGCGTTGCGTGAAAAATGCTGAATATAGAACATGCTGCGATTTTCACGCAACGCACAAGTGATGCGTGAAAATCACCGCTCATCTGAACAGCCCTATTGAAGTGAATGGGTCTGGAATCAGTGCGGGTGCAATGCGTTCACCTCACGCATTGCACCCATGCAAAATTCTCGCCCATGTGAAAGGGGCCTAAGAGATCTCTCCAGGGGCAATTTGAGTTCCATTTTCAGAAGCTCTTCTATGAGAAAAATTATTTAGGCCCCTTTCACACGGGCGAGTTTTCCGTGCGGGTGCGATGCGTGCGGTGAACGCACTGCACCCGCACTGAATCCTGACCCATTCATTTCTATGGGGCTGTGCACACGAGCGGTGATTTTCACGCATCACTTGTGCGTTGGGTGAAAATCGCAGCATGCTCCTCTTTGTGTGTTTTTCACGTAACGCAGGCCCTATAGAAATGAATGGGGTTGCGTGAAAATCGCATGCATCCGCAAGCAAGTGCGGATGCGGTGTGATTTTCACGCATGGGTTCTAGGTGACAGTCTATTCACTGTATTATTTTCCCTTATAACATGGTTATAAGGGTAAATAATAGCATTCTGAATACAGAATGCTTAGTATATATGTTATGCTTAGTGTATGTTATAAGGGAAAATAATATAATCTTCAGAACATCAATCCCAAGCCCGAACTTCTGTGAAGAAGTTCGGGTCTGGGTACCAAACATGCGCGATTTTTCTCACGCGAGTGCAAAACGCATGACAATGTTTTGCACTCGCGCGGAAAAATCGCGCATTTTCCCGCAACGCACCCGCCTCTTTTCCGGGCAAAAAACATGACGCCCGTGTGAAAGAGGCCTTATAGTGCTCTTTGAAGAGAAAAAATATTTTATAGCTTAAGAGTGAAGTATTAAAATCATTAAGTAATTTTTGAATTGCTTTCATTGCCTAACAAGTCAAAATAATGACTTTCAGATTAAAGCGTGGGATACATGGGGCTTAGATGAATTGCAATGATAGTGAAACAAATGCCAGACAATGAGCTAAGCAATGAAACCGTTGCAAGAACACATACAAACAACACGCACTTTACATGTCTATTGTTATTTCCGTATGTGTTGGCTTGGCATTACAAGAAAATGTTCATGCAGAAAGAAGGAGCTCGGTTTTAGCCCATTCATGTGGGAATATCTTTTCAACCCATAATCCTGGAGTCATATGGTCTCTTGGTGGCAGTCCATACACTGTAATTCTCTGTTGATCAGTAGAATAAGGCACCACTTCCCCTTTATACTGTAGTTTTCACAGGCACAGAACTGTACTGACGAGTGTGACTGTGTCTGGTGCTACAGCTCAGTCCTGTTCAGCTAAGGCCTCTTCCACCCGACCATGTGCTGGCCGTGCACATGCTGCGGACAGCAAATTGCAGTCCACAATGCATGGGCACCGACCGTGGGGAAGCCGCATGCGGATTGAATGCGGCTCCGCAATCCTTCCGTTCCGCAAAAAGATAGAGCAAGTAGGGATGAGCGAACCCGAACTGTATAGTTCGGGTTCGTACCGAATTTTGGGGTGTCCGTGACACGGACCCGGACATTTTCGTAAAAGTCTGGGTTCGGGTTCGGTGTTCGTCGCTTTCTTGGTGCTTTTTGAAAGGCTGCAAAGCAGCCAATCAACAAGCGTCATACTAATTGCCCCAAGAGGCCGTCACAGCCATGCCTACTATTGGCATGGCTGTGATTGGCCAGAGCACCATGTGACCCAGCCTCTATTTAAGCTGGAGTCACGTAGCGCCGCATGTCACTCTGCTCTGATCAGCATAGGGAGAGGTTGCAGCCGCGACGTTAGGGCGAGATTAGGCAGTGATTAACTCCTCCAAAGCACTTCATTCAGAGATCGATCTGCAGCTGTGGATGATTGAACTGCTGCTATTGAATTGCTCACTGTTTTTAGGCTGCCCAGAGTGTTTTTCAGTCACTTTTTTCTGGGGTGATCGGCGGCCATTTTGTGTCTTGTGGTGTGCCAGCACAAGCTGCCACCAAGTGCATTTAACCCTCAATGGTGTGGTTGTTTTTTTGGCTAAATCTTACATCAGGGTGAAGCTGTCACACCAAGTGCATTTAACCAGCAATAGTCTGTTTATTTTTTGGCCATATACTACATCAGGGGCAAGCTGCGCCTGTCACCAAGTGCATTTAACCCTCAGTAGTGTGGTTGGTCAAGCTGTCACACCAAGTGCATTTAACCATCAATAGTGTGGTTATTGTTTGGCCATATCCCAGTCTAATTCTGTCAGTAAACGTATACCTGTCACCCAGCGCCTAAATACTAGGCCTCAAGTTTATATCCAGCTAAATCTGTCGTTACTGCTGTGGCTGGTCAAGTTATTTAGTGTCCGTCAAAGCACAGTTTTTGTTCTGGGTTGAAATACAATTCCCAATTTAGCAATTTCCTAATTTAGTGGTTTCTGCTGTATCAGGGCTATTTTAAATCTATCCCTAAAAGGGTATATCAGATTCAAGGTGCACATAGGGTCATTCTGAATAACTTCACACACACGCTACTGTGCATTTCCAAGTCGAATTCTGTCAGTAAACCTATATCTGTCACCCAGCGCCTAAATACTAGGCGTTAAATTTATATCCAGCTAAATCTGTCGTTACTGCTGTACTGTTGTGGCTGGTCAAGTTATTTAGTGTCCGTCAAACCACAGTTTTTGTTCTGGGTTGAAATACAATTCCCAATTTAGCAATTTCCTAATTTAGTGGTTTCTGCTGTATCAGAGCTATTTTAAATCTATCCCTAAAAGGGTATATCAGATTCAAGGTGCACATAGGGTCATTCTGAATAACTTCACACACACGCTACTGTGCATTCCCAAGTCGAATTCTGTCAGTAAACCTATACCTGTCACCCAGCTCCTAAATACTAGGCCTCAAATTTATATCCAGCTAAATCTGTCGTTACTGCTGTACTGTTGTGGCTGGTCAATTTATTTAGTGTCCGTCAAAGCACATTTTTTGTTCTGGGTTGAAATACAATTCCCAATTTAGCATTTTCCTAATTTAGTGGTTTCTGCTGTATCAGGCCTACTTTAAATTTATCCCTAAAAGGGTATATCAGATTCAAGGTGCACATAGGGTCATTCTGAATAACTTCACACACGCGCTACTGTGCATTTCCAAGTCTAATTTTGTCAGTAAACCTATACCTGTCACCCAGCGCCTAAATACTAGGCCTCAAATTTATATTCAGCTAAATCTGTGGTTACTGCTGTGCCTGTATTAGTGTAATACGGTACCTAAATAGATAGCCAGATAGTGTTAGGTGTCTGTAAAAAAAGGCCTGAATTTGAATTCAATACATTGGGCCAAATAATATTTTTGTTGTTGTGGTGAACGATAACAATGAGGAAAACATCTAGTAAGGGACGCGGACGTGGACATGGTCGTGGTGGTGTTAGTGGACCCTCTGGTGCTGGGAGAGGACGTGGTCGTTCTGCCACATCCACACGTCCTAGTGTACCAACTACCTCAGGTCCCAGTAGCCGCCAGAATTTACAGCGATATATGGTGGGGCCCAATGCCGTTCTAAGGATGGTAAGGCCTGAGCAGGTACAGGCATTAGTCAATTGGGTGGCCGACAGTGGATCCAGCACGTTCACATTATCTCCCACCCAGTCTTCTGCAGAAAGCGCACAGATGGCGCCTGAAAACCAAGCCCATCAGTCTGTCACATCACCCCCATGCATACCAGGGAAACTGTCTGAGCCTCAAGTTATGCAGCAGTCTCTTATGCTGTTTGAAGACTCCGCTGGCAGGGTTTCCCAATGGCATCCACCTAGCCCTTCCCCAGCGGTGGAAGACATAGAATGCACTGACGCACAACCACTTATGTTTCCTGATGATGAGGACATGGGAATACCACCTCAGCACGTCTCTGATGATGACGAAACACAGGTGCCAACTGCTGCGTCTTTCTGCAGTGTGCAGACTGAACAGGAGGTCAGAGGGAAGACTGGGTGGAAGACGATGCAAGGGACGATGAGGTCCTAGACCCCGCATAGAATGAAGGTCGTGCCACTGACTTTCACAGTTCGGAGGAAGAGGCAGTGGTGAGACCGAGCCAACAGCGTAGCAAAAGAGGGAGCAGTGGGCAAAAGCAGAACACCCGCCTGCTACTGACCGCCGCCATCTGGGACCGAGCACCCCAAAGGCAGCTTCAAGGAGTTCCCTGGCATGGCACTTCTTCAAACAATGTGCTGACGACAAGACCCGAGTGGTTTGCACGCTGTGCCATCAGAGCCTGAAGCGAGGCATTAACGTTCTGAACCTTAGCACAACCTGCATGACCAGGCACCTGCATGCAAAGCATGAAATGCAGTGGAGTAAACACCTTAAAACCAAGGAAGTCACTCAGGCTCCCCCTGCTACCTCTTCTGCTGCTGCCGCCTCGGCCTCTTCTGCTGCTGCCGCCTCGGCCTCTTCCTCCGCCTCTGGAGGAACGTTGGCACCTGCCGCCCAGCAAACAGGGGATGTACCACCAACACCACCACCACCTCCGTCACCAAGCATCTCAACCATGTCACACGGCAGCGTTCAGCTCTCCATCTCACAAACATTTGAGAGAAAGCGTAAATTCCCACCTAGCCACCCTCGATCCCTGGCCCTGAATGCCAGCATTTCTAAACTACTGGCCTATGAAATGCTGTCATTTAGGCTGGTGGACACAGACAGCTTCAAACAGCTCATGTCGCTTGCTGTCCCACAGTATGTTGTTCCCAGCCACCACTACTTCTCCAAGAGAGCCGTGCCTTCCCTGCACAACCAAGTATCCGATAAAATCAAGTGTGCACTGCGCAACGCCATCTGTAGCAAGGTCTACCTAACCACAGATACGTGGACCAGTAAGCATGGCCAGGGACGCTATATCTCCCTAACTGCACACTGGGTAAATGTAGTGGCAGCTGGTCCCCAGGCTGAGAGCTGTTTGGCGCACGTCCTTCCGCCGCCAAGGATCGCAGGGCAACATTCTTTGTCTCCTGTTGACACCTCCTCCTTCTCGGCTTCCTCCTCCTCTTCTTCCACCTGCTCATCCAGTCAGCCACACACCTTCACCACCAACTTCAGCACAGCCCAGGGTAAACGTCAGAAGGCCATTCTGAAACTCATATGTTTGGGGGACAGGCCCCACACCGCACAGGAGTTGTGGCGTGGTACAGAACAACAGACTGACGAGTGGTTGCTGCCGGTGAGCCTCAAGCCCGGCCTGGTGGTGTGCGATAATGGGCGAAATCTCGTTGCAGCTCTGGGACTAGCCGGTTTGACGCACATCCCTTGCCTGGCGCATGTGTTGAATTTGGTGGTGCAGAAGTTCATTCACAACTACCCCGACATGTCAGAGCTGCTGCATAAAGTGCGGGCCGTCTGTTCGCGCTTCCGGCGTTCACATCCTGCCGCTGCTCGCCTGTCTGCGCTACAGCGTAACCTTCCCGCTCACCGCCTCATATGCGACGTGCCCACCAGGTGGAACTCCACCTTGCACATGCTGGACAGACTGTGCGAGCAGCAGTAGGCCATAGTGGAGTTTCAGCTGCAGCACGCACGGGTCAGTCGCACTGCGGAACAGCACCACTTCACCACCAATGACTGGGCCTCCATGCAAGACCTGTGTGCCCTGTAGCGCTGTTTCGAGTACTCCACCAACATGGCCAGTGGCGATGACGCCGTTATCAGCGTTACAATACCACTTCTATGTCTCCTTGAGAAAACACTTAGGGCGATGATGGAAGAGGAGGTGGCCCAGGAGGAGGAGGAGAAAGAGGGGTCATTTTTAGCACTTTCAGGCCAGTCTCTTCGAAGTGACTCAGAGGGAGGTTTTTTGCAACAGCAGAGGCCAGGTACAAATGTGGCCAGCCAGGGCCCACTACTGGAGGATGAGGAGGACGAGGATGAGGAGGAGGTGGAGGAGGATGAGGCTGAAGCATGGTCACAGCGGGGTGGCACCCAACGCAGCTCGGGCCCATCACTGGTGCGTGGCTGGGGGGAAAGGCAGGACGATGACGATACGCCTCCCACAGAGGACAGCTTGTCCTTACCCCTGGGCAGCCTGGCACACATGAGTGACTACATGCTGCAGTGCCTGCGCAACGAAAGCAGAGTTGCCCACATTTTAACGTGTGCGGACTACTGGGTTGCCACCCTGTTGAATCCACGGTACAAAGACAATGTGCCCACCTTACTTCCTGCACTGGAGCGTGATAGGAAGATGCGCGAGTACAAGCGCACGTTGGTAGACGCGCTACTGAGAGCATTCCCAAATGTCACAGGGGAACAAGTGGAAGCCCAAGGCCAAGGCAGAGGAGGAGCAAGAGGTCGCCAAGGCAGCTGTGTCACGGCCAGCTCCTCTGAGGGCAGGGTTAGCATGGCAGAGATGTGGAAAAGTTTTGTCAACACGCCACAGCTAACTGAACCACCACCTGATACGCAACGTGTTAGCAGGAGGCAACATTTCACTAACATGGTGGAACAGTACGTGTGCACACTCCTCCACGTACTGACTGATGGTTCGGCCCCATTCAACTTCTGGGTCTCTAAATTGTCCATGTGGCCAGAGCTAGCCTTTTATGCCTTGGAGGTGCTGGCCTGCCCGGCGGCCAGCGTTTTGTCTGAACGTGTATTCAGCACGGCAGGTGGCGTCATTACAGACAAATGCAGCCGCCTGTCTACAGCCAATGTGGACAAGCTGACGTTCATAAAAATGAACCAGGCATGGATCCCACAGGACCTGTCCATCCCTTGTGCAGATTAGACATTAACTACCTCCCCTTAACCATATATTATTGTACTCCAGGGCACTTCCTCATTCAATCCTATTTTTATTTTCATTTTACCATTATATTGCGAGGCTACCCAAAGTTGAATGAACCTCTCCTCTGTCTGGGTGCCGGGGCCTAAATATATGCCAATGGACTGTTCCAATGTTGGCTGACGTGAAGCCTGATTCTCTGCTATGACATGCAGACTGATTCTCTGCTGACATGAAGACAGATTCTCTGTTACGGGACCTCTCTCCTCTGCCTGGGTGCCTGGGCCTAAATATATGACAATGGACTGTTGCAGTGGTGGCTGACGTGAAGCCTGATTCTCTGCTATGATATAAAGACTGATTCTCTGCTGACATGAAGCCAGATTCTCTGTCACGGGACCTCTCTCCTCTGCCTGGGTGCTGGGCCTAAATATCTGACAATGGACTGTTGCAGTGGTGGCTGACGTGAAGCCTGATTCTCTGCTATGACATGCAGACTGATTCTCTGCTGACATGAAGCCAGATTCTCTGTTATGGGACCTCTCTCCTCTGCCTGGGTGCTGGGCCTAAATATATGCCAATGGACTGTTGCAGTGGTAGCTGACGTGAAGACTGATTCTCTGCTATGATATGCAGACTAATTCTCTGCTGACATGAAGACAGATTCTCTGTTACGGGACCTCTCTCCTCTGCCTGGGTGCCTGGGCCTAAATATATGACAATGGACTGTTCCAATGTTGGGTGACGTGAAGCCTGATTCTCTGCTATGACATGCAGACTGATTCTCTGCTGACATGAAGCCAGATTCTCTGTTACGGGACCTCTCTCCTCTGCCTGGGTGCTGGACCTAAATATATGCCAATGGACTGTTGCAGTGGTGGCTGACGTGAAGCCTGATTCTCTGCTATGACATGCAGACTGATTCTTTGCTGACATGAAGACAGATTCTCTGTTACGGGACCTCTCTCCTCTGCCTGGGTGCCTGGGCCTAAATATATGCCAATGGACTGTTCCAATGTTGGGTGATGTGAAGCCTGATTCTCTGCTATGACATGCAGACTGATTCTCTGCTGACATGAAGCCAAATTCTCTGTTACGGGACCTCTTTCCTCTGCCTGGGTGCTGGGCCTAAATATATGCCAATGGACTGTTGCAGTGGTGGCTGACGTGAAGCCTGATTCTCTGCTATGACATGCAGACTGATTCTCTGCTGACATGAAGCCAGATTCTCTGTTACGGGACCTCTCTCCTCTGCCTGGGTGCTGGGCCTAAATATATGCCAATGGACTGTTGCAGTGGTGGCTGACGTGAAGCCTGATTCTCTGCTATGACATGCAGACTGATTCTCTGCTGACATGAAGCCAGATTCTCTGTTACGGGACCTCTCTCCTCTGCCTGGGTGCCGGGGCCTAAATATCTGAGAATGGACTGTTCCAGTGGTGGGTGACGTGAAGCCAGATTCTGTTACGGGACCTCTCTCCTCTGCCTGGGTGCTGGGCCTAAATATCTGACAATGGACTGTTGCAGTGGTGGCTGACGTGAAGCCTGATTCTCTGCTATGACATGCAGACTGATTCTCTGCTGACATGAAGCCAGATTCTCTGCTATGGGACCTCTCTCCAATTGATATTGGTTAATTTTTATTTATTTTATTTTAATTTTAATTCATTTCCCTGTCCACGTTTGTTTGCAGGGGATTTACCTACACGTTGCTGCCTTTTGCAGCCCTCTAGCCCTTTCCTGGGCTGTTTTACAGCCTTTTTAGTGCCGAAAAGTTCGGGTCCCCATTGACTTCAATGGGGTTGGGGTTGGGGTTCGGGACAAAGTTTGGATCGGGTTCGAATCCCGAACCCGAACATTTCCGGGAAGTTCGGCCGAACTTCTCGAACCCGAACATCCAGGTGTCCGCTCAACTCTAAGAGCAAGTTCTATTTTTTTGCGGAATGGAAAAACGGAACGGAACCCCACGGAAGCATGCTGTAGTACTTAACTGGGTGAGGGAGGAATAAAAACAAAAATAATGTGGACATCTCCATTAAGCCTGTTAGAGAAGAATTGAGTCATTAGTGGGGCAGCAGTGGAAGCAGCGCTCAGAACAGAGCTGGTACCGCTTCAAACATCTGATCGGTGAGGGTGGCAGAAGTCGGACAACCATCGATCTGCTATTGATGACCTATCCTAACCCCTTAATGCCCAGCACTGTATATGTACGGCGCAAGTTCCACGGGGCTCCGGGGAAGAATAAAGGGGGAATCGCGGAACCATGCCTGCTCTTACCGGCAGGCAGCCATACCAGGTAAGGGCAGCATGGTGCTGAACCACCCCCCTGCAGCCCGATTGCTGCTATTAGCTGGATTCCTTACACATGCGCATTGCAGCTCCGGCTGCTCTACGGAGATGCAGGGGGGTGTGGGGGGTGTCATGTGGAGGTGACCCATGCTGAACAAGTCAGCACCTGTCTCCTTCTAGGTCAGGCAGGGGACACCAGTGTTTTGTGTCCCCTGCCAGCGCTGCTATTGGCTGGAACAATGTTCCATGTGCATTCCATATCATGGATGCGGACCCATTCACTTCAATGAGTCTGCAAATCCGGAGATGCGGAATGGAAGCACGGAATGGAACACTACGGAAGCACTGTGGAGTGCTTCCTGGGGTTGCGTTCCATGCCTCCGTACTGCAAAAAGATAGAACATGCTCTATCTTTTTGCGGAACGGAGGGATCGCGGACCCATTCAAGTGAATGGCTCCACGATCCCCATGCGGCTGCCCCACAGACGGTGCTCGTGCATTGCGGACCGCAAATTGCAGTCCACAGCACGGGCACGGGCTTCACACATTCGTGTGAACGAGCCCTTAGTGTGAGTTTACACGAAAGCACCATCTGCGTGTGTGCGCATTTTGAAACCACTGAGCACCGATCAGTATTGCCAATTGTGTCTGCTCAGTTTGCACTGCAAGTTTTGTAAAACACGCAAAAAGTTTCTATCATAAATATCTCGCATGGAGTTAATCGTATACCACCTACAAATTGCTTAGAAAAAGCTCCCACACAAAGAACTATTATCATCAATAATTTCTTTATTAGACATCCATTAAGGTATATCATAAAACACATACAGGAAGACAGTAGTTCTGGTAGAACCAAAGTGTTACAAACATATATATATATATATATATATATATATATATATATATATATATAAAAATAGAGAGAGCTTCAGACCCACACAGGGACTAGTATCCCCCCCCCCCCCCACCTACAGCAATAGCAATGTCAGTTGAGTGAGGCCCATAAACAATGCACACAGAGCATATATAGCAAAGCACAATAGCCAATACGGCTATGTGAGCCTGTGTGCCATCTCACACAACCAAAATGCAGAGGGGAGAGAAAGAGAATATAATGCATATAAAATAGCAAAATCAATTCATTACTGACCCAGGTCTGGAGCAGCCGCCCGACAATCGTTTTGCTTCACGCTTCCTCTTGGGGCAATAGAAGAAGAGGAAGTGTGAAGCGAAACCATCGTCGGGCGGCTGCTCCAGACTTCTTTTTTATTTTTTTTATTTCTGGGGACCTCTGGAATGTACTTAATGCAACATGGCAGCTAAAATCCATGTCTGACAATTAAGGACTGTCAGCAAAATTCATATTTTGTAGTTTGCCTGCTGTGCGCCCATACAGCAGGCTACAAGCACATATGGGGTGTTTTCTAAATGGGGAGAAAATTAGGAACACATCCTGGGGTGCATTTTCTCCTTTAACTCCTTGTAAAAAAAAAAATAGGGGTCTACTAGTAATTTTTTTTTTCACAAATGTGTGCTTTGAAATGCTTTCACAAGTGTTTCTGTCTTCTGTGAGACACCTGTTTGCTAAAAAGTACCCTTTCTACCACTTAAAATGTTAGTACGGGGATGCTCTTTCCAAAACGGGGTTACTTGTTGGGGTTTTTCATTTCTGGGGACCTGAGGAATTTATTTCATGCGGCATCGCACCTAAATTACATGTCTGCCAATTCAGGTCAGCAAAATCCATATTTAGCTGTTTGAATCTAGAGCCCTGCCATGCACCCTTACATCATTTTTTGAGCACATATGGGGTGTTGACTTATTCGGGGGGAAATGGGGAACAAAATGTGGTTGTGCATTTTGTCCTGTTACCCCTTGTGAAAGTGAAAAATGTGGGTGTAAATCAATTTGTTTCTGGAAACAATTTAAACTTTTCATAGCCAAGTGTTTCCTAATTCTGTGAAACCCCTGATAGGTCAAAGTGCTCACTTCACACCTTTAAATATTCCTTGAGGGGTGTCGTTTCTGGAATGGGGTCACTTTTTGGGGGGTTTCCACTGTAGGGCCTCCTCAGGATGTCTTCATATGCGACTTAGCTCCCAATTACCATTCCAGCTAAATCTGCTCTCCAAAAGCCATATAGTGCTCCTTTCACTCTGAAGCCTGCTGTGCGCCCATACATCAGTTTTTGAGCACACATGGGGTGTGTCTGTAAACTCCAGATTCAAGGTAATAGATTTTTAGTTTGTTTTGGCTGTTAACCCTTGATGTGTTGCAGAGAAAATAGATTAAAATTTTAAATTTGCTAAAAAAGAGACATTTTGAAATTTCATTCCCATTTTCATTTAATTCTTGTAGGGCACCTAAAGGGTTAACAAAGTTTGTAAAATCAGTTTTGAATTGATTGAGGGGTGTAGTTTTTAAAATGGGGTAATTATGGGTGGTTTCAAATATGTAAGCCCCAGAAAGTGACTTCATAACTGAACTGGTCCTGAAAAAATTGGGTTTGGAAATGTTCTTAAAAATTTTAAGATTTGCTTTTAAACTTCAAAGCCTTCTAATGTCCCAAAAAAATAAAATGTAATTTTCAAAATGATCCAAACCTGAAGTAGACATATGGGGAATGTAAACTATTTTTGGAAGTATTACTATCTATTATAAAAGTAGAGAAATTGAAATTTGGACATTTTTCTAAATTATTGGTAAATTTAGTATTTTTTTATAATTTAAATTACATTTTTTGACTCACTTTTACCACTGTCATGAATTAAAATATGTGTTGAGAAAACAATCTCAGAATGGCCTGGATAAGTAAAAGCATTTTAAAGTTATTACCACATAAAGTGACACACGTCAGATTTTCTAAAAATGGCCGAAAGGTGAAAAATGGCCCGTCCTTAAGGGGTTAAGGTTAGATCATTAATAGCATAACACTTCCCAAACCTTGTAAGCCTTATGGTCGTTTTGGTTTTGTAGCTAACACGTACAGAGTACAAAGTCATCTTTAGTACTCAATTTAGAAACCTGAATTTTATGACATCAGCACAGATCTTTGTTCCCCTTTGCATCTGCTAACCAGACAGCTAATGGACCTATTCTCTGTCCATGGTCTGATGAATTAATGTTAACATCCATGTCCACGTCTTGCTTTTTATATTACACATGCAACATGTATTTTCAAAGCTCTTCAAAGCATAACTCCACATCTTGCTGTTATATCACACAATATGTGTTTTCAGAGCTCTTCAAATTTCACATCTTGCTCTTATTCAACACGTGTTTTTATTTATTTATTTAGATTTATAGCACTACTATATTCCGCAGCACTTTACAGAGATTAGCATCAAGCTAACAATCTAAGTTCCCTATCAGTATGTCTTTGGAGTACGAGAGGAAACCGGAGTACCTGGAGGAAACCCACGCAAACACGCAGAAAACGTACAAACTCCATGTAGATGTTGTCCTTGGTTAGATTCCAAACTATTAGCCCAGCGCTGCAAGGCACCAGTGCTAACCATTGAGCCACTGTTTCACAGCTCTCATTCTCATATACAGTAAGATCCAACCCAACATGACCAAGCACTGCAAATAAGACTATTCTAAAGCTACACCGTATATACAAAATGACAAACCCTTTTAATGACAAGTCAGCAGGCAAAAGACGTTCAGCAACAAAGCATATGCTGCAAACACAGTGGTCTGTAACTCGTGATTCTACGGCTGTTATCTAGCTATAGTTCCCAGTACACATAAACTGAAATACTCTTTTGACTTCTATACTGTTCGGATAGCAGAACTCTTTTTTTTTTTTTTTTTTTTTTTGGGGGGGGGGGGGGGGGGGTAACTTTAGCAATATTCAAATGTGCCATTTTTATTATTTGTGGACAAATATACAACTTTATATTTTATAAATGTGGTATCATACCTCCTGTTAATAAACTTTAATTAGCACTTATACATTTAGTTTAAAGAGAATGTAAGATCTTAATTTTATTTTGCTAATTTAAACCAGATACTGATAAATATTCTATATTTTCTGCTTTCTTATTTTAAGATTGTACATTTTGTACACGATATTGGGGCAGCCATCTTGCCTGAGCTGCTAGTAAAATTATTTAGAGATAAGCTTTACAACAGCCACATGGACCCTAGACACAATAAGTATGAGATGTTTACATCTATGCAAGAGTTCTGTAGGCATGCTCTATATAATAATATACCATATTTTTTGGGCTATAAGACACACTTTTCCCCCCAAAAGTGAGGGAAAAGTATCAGTGCGTCCTATAGTCTAAATTCTAATGACCGCTTCCATTATGGAAACTGTTGTTAACATCCAGGAGGAGTGGGCAGCATTGAGGAAAGCATAGAGCTGGCTATACTCACTCTCCCTGGTCTTCTCCTTGGCCCCACTCTGCACTGTGTCCTGACTGCTTTGTGATGTCGGGTCACAGTGCAGCACGGGCTGGAAGACCAGGGAACAGTGAGTGAGTGGCTGCGTCATTCATTGAAAGCAACGTAAGTATATATATTTTTTCTTAACATCTGATCTGGGAACTTTAAGGGGTTCTGATTTGACGCTGATGGACGTCTGATCCGAGGCTTATGGGAGTCTGATCTGAGGCTGATGGGGTGTGATCTAAATCTGATAGGGGTCTGATCTGAGGCCGACAGAGGTCTGATCTGAGGTCGTTGGGGGTCTGATCTGAGGTTGAAGGTGATCTGATCTGAGGCTGGGGGTCTGATAGGGGGCTCATCTGATGCTGAAGGAGGTTGGTAGGTTGTTATCTGCGGATGATAGAGCTTGGGGTTCTGAGTGTCTGATCTCAGGCTGATGGAGCTTGGGCCTCTGATTTTGGGTCTGATCTGAGGTCTGATGAAGAATGGGGATCTGATATGAGGTCTGATGAAAAATATTTTTTCCTTATTTTCCTCCTCCAAATCATTGTTGCGTTTTATAGTCTGGTGGTCAGTCTGAAAAATCCGGTAATAGTTACACCTCTGAATTTAACTGAGCAATGTGGGGACTTGATTTGGTATACAGGAATAGCGGACGCAGTATAGAGGCAACAAGTTCTTTGGATCAAACAGCGAACCATCACTGACTTGTGTCCCTTCAAGAGTCCCGTCAAGGGCTAGAGTAGCAAAGTGGGGAACAAATCTCATGTAATAGTCCACCATCATTCCCAGGAATGACTTTATTTGCCTAGTGGTGACAGATCGGGGCCAATTTCGTATCGCCTCTATTTTGTTCACTAGGGGTTTGATGACCCCGCGCCCAATGACATACCCCAGGTACTTAGTTTCTTCTAACTCTATCGCACAATTTTTTGGGTTAGCGGTTAGGCCAGCTTTCTGAAGAGAGTCCACTACAGTCTGTACTTTGGGCAGGTGACTATCCCTATCGGTTCTGTGGATGACAATATTGTCCAGGTAAGCCGAAGCAAAATTGGGTTTGAAAATGTTCTTAAAAAATATAAGATTTGCTTTTAAACTTCAAAGCCTTCTAATGTCCCCAAAAAATTTAATTTAATTTTCAAAATAATCCAAACATGAAGTAGACAATATGGGGAATGTAAACTATTTTTGGAGTTATTACTATCTATTATAAAAGTAGAGAAATTGAAATTTGGAAATTTTTCTAAATTATAGGTAAATTTGGTATTTTTTTATAATTAAAATTACATTTTTTTACTCACTTTTACCACTGTCATGAATTACAATATGTGTTGAGAAAACAATCTCAGAATGGCCTGGATAAGTAAAAGCAGTTTAAAGTTATTACCACATAAAGTGACACATGTCAGATTTGCTAAAAATGTCCGAAAGGTGAAAAATGGCCCGTCCTTAAGGGGTTAAGGATAGGTCATTAATAGCATAACACTTCCCAAACCTTGTAAGGCCTCTTTCACACTTGCGTTGTCCGGATCCGGCGTGTACTCCACTTGCCGGAATTACACGCCGGATCCGGAAAAACGCAAGTGAACTGAAAGCATTTGAAGACGGATCCGTCTTCAAAATGCTTTGTGTTACTATGGCAGCCAGGATGCTATTAAAGTCCTATTTGCCATAGTAGTAGTGGGGAGCGGGGGAGCGGTATACTTACAGTCCGTGTGGCTCCCGGGGCGCTCCAGAATGACGTCAGAGCGCCCCATGCACATGGATGACGTGCCATGCGATCACGTGATCCATGCGCTTGGGGCGCCCTGACGTCACTCTGGAGCGCCCCGGGAGCCGCACGGACGGTAAGTATGCTGCTCCCCACTACACTTTACCATGGCTGCCAGGACTTTAGCGTCTCGGCAGCCATGGTAACCATTGAGAAAAAGCTAAACGTCGGATCCGGCAATGCGCCGAAACGACGTTTAGCTTAAGGCCGGATCCAGATCAATGCCTTTCAATGGGCATTAATTCCGGATCCGGCCTTGCGGCAAGTCTTCAGGATTTTTGGCCGGAGCAAAAAGTACTGCATGCTGCGGTATTTTCTCCAGCCAAAAAACGTTCCGTTCCGGAACGGAAGACATCCTGATGCATCCTGAACGGATTTCTCTCCATTCAGAATGCATGGGGATAATCCTGATCAGGATTCTTCCGGCATAGAGCCCCGACGACGGAACTCTATGCCGGAAGACAATCACGCAGGTGTGAAAGAGCCCTAAGCCTTATGGTTGTTTTGGTTTTGTAGCTAACACGTACAGAGTACAAATTCATCGTTAGTACTCAATTTAGAAACCTGAATTTTATGACATCAGCACAGATCTTTGTTCCCCTTTGCATCTGCTAACCAGACAGCTAATGGACCTATTCTCTGTCCATGGTCTGATGAATTAATGTTAACATCCATGTCCACGTCTTGCTTTTTATATTACACATGCAACATGTATTTTCAAAGCTCTTCAAAGCATAACTCCACATCTTGCTGTTATATCACACAATATGTGTTTTCAGAGCTCTTCAAATTTCACATCTTGCTCTTATTCAACACGTGTTTTTATTTATTTATTTAGATTTATAGCACTACTATATTCCGCAGCACTTTACAGAGATTAGCATCAAGCTAACAATCTAAGTTCCCTATCAGTATGTCTTTGGAGTACGAGAGGAAACCGGAGTACCTGGAGGAAACCCACGCAAACACGCAGAAAACGTACAAACTCCATGTAGATGTTGTCCTTGGTTAGATTCCAAACTATTAGCCCAGCGCTGCAAGGCACCAGTGCTAACCATTGAGCCACTGTTTCACAGCTCTCATTCTCATATACAGTAAGATCCAACCCAATATGACCAAGCACTGCAAATAAGACTATTCTAAAGCTACACCATATACAGTCATGTGAAAAAATTAGGACACCCTTCGAAAGCATGTGGTTTTTTGTAACATTTTTAATAAAAGGTTATTTCATCTCCGTTTCAACAATACAGAGAGATTAAAGTAATCCAACTAAACAAAGAAAACTGAAGAAAAGTCTTTTCAAGATCTTCTGTAAATGTCATTCTACAAAAATGCCTATTCTAACTGAGGAAAAAGATAGGACACCCTCACATGTATTCCCTCTTAAATTGGCTCAGATCTCACACAGGTATATCACACCAGGTGCACATAATTAGTAGATCGTTACTCTGCATGTTGAATGAGGCTTGCCCTATTTAAACCTCAGACATTTAGTTTGGTGTGCTCCTGACTGTTGAAGTGAGAGTGAGCACCATGGTGAGAGCAAAAGAGCTGTCAGAGGACTTCAGAAAAAAGATTGTAGCAGCCTATGAGTCTGGGAAGGGATTTAAAAAGATCTCAAAAGATTTTGAAATCAGCCATTCCACTGTCCGGAAGATAGTCTACAAGTGGAGGGCTTTCAAAACAACTGCCAACATGCCCAGGACTGGTCGCCCCAGCAAGTTCACCCCAAGAGCAGACCGCAAGATGCTAAAAGAGGTCTCCAAAAACCCTAAAGTGTCATCTCGAGAACTACAGCAGGCTCTGGCTACTGTTGATGTAGAAGTACATGCCTCTACAATCAGAAAGAGACTGTACAAGTTTAACTTGCATGGGAGGTGTGCAAGGAGGAAACCTTTGCTTTCCAAGAGAAACATCGAGGCCAGACTGACATTTGCCAGAGATAAAGTTGACAAAGACCAGGACTTCTGGAATAATGTTCTTTGGACAGATGAGTCCAAAATTGAATTATTTGGACACAACAGCAGAGGACATGTTTGGCGTAAACCAAACACAGCATTCCAAGAAAAGAACCTCATACCAACTGTGAAGCATGGAGGTGGAAGTGTCATGGTTTGGGGCTGCTTTGCTGCAGGAGGACCTGGTCAGCTCACCATCATAGAATCCACGATGAATTCTACTGTGTATCAGAAGGTGCTTGAAGAACATGTGAGACCATCAGTTAGAAAATTAAAGCTGAAGCGGAACTGGACCATGCAACATGACAATGACCCAAAACATACTAGTAAATCAACCAAAGATTGGCTGAAAAAGAAGAAATGGAGAGTCCTGGAATGGCCAAGTCAAAGTCCAGATTTGAATCCCATTGAGATGCTGTGGGGTGACTTGAAAAGGGCTGTACGTGCAAGAAACCCCTCAAACATCTCACAGCTGAAAAAGTTCAGCATTGAGGAGTGGGGTAAAATTTCCTCAGACCGATGTCGAAGACTGGTAGATGGCTACAAGAACCGTCTCACTGCAGTTATTTCAGCCAAAGGAGGTAACACTCGCTATTAGGGGCAAGGGTGTCCTATCTTTTTCCTCAGTTAGAATAAGCATTTTTGTAGAATGACATTTACAGAAGATCTTGAAAAGACTTTTCTTCAGTTTTCTTTGTTTAGTCGGATTACTTTAATCTCTCTGTATTGTTGAAACGGAGATGAAATAACCTTTTATTAAAAATGTTACAAAAAACCACATGCTTTCAAAGGGTGTCCTAATTTTTTCACATGACTGTATACAAAATGACAAACCCTTTCAATGACAAGTCAGCAACAAAGCATATGCTGCAAACACAGTGGTCTGTAACTCGTGATTCTACGGCTGTTATCTAGCTATAGTTCCCAGTACACAAAAACTGAAATACTCTTTTGACTTCTATACTGTTCGGATAGCAGAACTCTTTTTTTTTTTTTTTTGGGGGGGGGGGGGGTAACTTTAGCAATATTCAAATGTGCCATTTTTATTATTTGTGGAGTAACAAGCCTGAAAGTACAACTTTATATTTTATAAATGTGGTATCATACCTCCTGTTCATAAACTTTAATTAGCACTTATAAATTTACTTTAAAGAGAATGTAAGATCTTAATTTTATTTTACTAATTTAAACCAGATACTGATAAATATTCTATATTTTCTGCTCTCTTATTTTAAGATTGTACATTTTTACACGATATTGGGGCAGCCATCTTGCCAGAGCTGCTAGTAAAATGATTTAGAGATAAGTTTTACAACAGCCACATGGACCCTAGACACAATAAGTATGAGATGTTGACATCTATGCAAGAGTTCTGTAGGCATGCTCTATATAATAATATACCATATTTCTGGGACTATAAGACACACTTTTCCCCCCAAAAGTGAGGGAAAAGTATCAGTGCGTCCTATAGTCTAAATGCTAATGACCGCTTCCATTATGGAAACTGTTGTTAACATGCAGGAGGAGTGGGCAGCATTGAGGAAAGCATAGAGCTGGCTATACTCACTCTCCCTTGTCTTCTTCTTGGCCCCACTCTGCACTGTGTCCTGACTGCTTTGTGATGTCGGGTCACAGTGCACAACGGGCTGGAAGACCAGGGAACAGTGAGTGAGTGGCTGCGTCATTCATTGAAAGCAACGTAAGTATATTTATTTTTCTTAACATCTGATCTGGGAACTTTATGGGGTTCTGATTTGACGCTGATGGACGTCTGATCTGAGGCTTATGGGAATCTGATCTGAGGCTGATGGGATCTGATCTGAATCTGATAGGGGTCTGATCTGAGGTCGTTGGGGGTCTCATCTAAGGTTGAAGGTGATCTGATCTGAGGCTGGGGGTCTGATAGGGGGCTCATCTGAGGCTGAAGGAGGTTGGGCGGTTGTAATCTGCGGCTGATAGAGCTTGGGGTTCTGAGTGTCTGATCTCAGGCTGATGGAGCTTGGGGGTCTGATTTTGGGTATGAGCTGAGGTCTGATGAAGAATGGTGGTCTGATGAAGATTGGGGATCTGATATGAGGTCTGACTAAAAATATTTTTTCCTTATTTTCCTCCTCCAAATCATTGTTGCGTTTTATAGTCTGGTGGTCAGTCTGAAAAATCCGGTAAAATTGGGTTTGGAAATGTTCTTAAAAATTTTAAGATTTGCTTTTAAACTTCAAAGCCTTCTAATGTCCCAAAAAAATAAAATTGTATTTTCAAAATGATCCAAACATGAAGTAGACAATATGGGGAATGTAAACTATTTTTGGAGGTATTACTATCTATTATAAAAGTAGAGAAATTTGGAAATTTTTCTAAATTATTGGTAAATTTGGTATTTTTTTATAATTAAAATTACATTTTTTGACTCACTTTTACCACTGTCATGAATTACAATATGTGTTGAGAAAACAATCTCAGAATGGCCTGGATATGTAAAAGCATTTTAAAGTTATTACCACATAAAGTGACACATGTCAGATTTGCTAAAAATGGCTGAAAGGTGAAAAATGGCCCGTCCTCAAGGGGTTAAGGATAGGTCATTAATAGCATAACACTTCCCAAACCTTGTAAGCCTTATGGTCGTTTTGGTTTTGTAGCTAACACGTACAGAGTACAAAGTCATCTTTAGTACTCAATTTAGAAACCTGAATTTTATGACATCAGCACAGATCTTTGTTCCCCTTTGCATCTGCTGACCAGACAGCTAATGGACTTGATCTATTCTCTGTCCATGGTCTGATGAATTAATGTTAACATCCATGTCCACGTCTTGCTTTTTATATTACACATGCAACATGTATTTTCAAAGCTCTTCAAAGCATAACTCCACATCTTGCTGTTATATCACACAATATGTGTTTTCAGAGCTCTTCAAATTCCACATCTTGCTCTTATTCAACACGTGTTTTTATTTATTTATTTAGATTTATAGCACTACTATATTCCGCAGCACTTTACAGAGATTAGCATCAAGCTAACAATCTAAGTTCCCTATCAGTATGTCTTTGGAGTACGAGAGGAAACCGGAGTACCTGGAGGAAACCCACGCAAACACGCAGAAAACGTACAAACTCCATGTAGATGTTGTCCTTGGTTAGATTCCAAACTATTAGCCCAGCGCTGCAAGGCACCAGTGCTAACCATTGAGCCACTGTTTCACAGCTCTTATTCTCATATACAGTAAGATCCAACCCAACATGACCAAGCACTGCAAATAAGACTATTCTAAAGCTACACCGTAAACCCTTTTAATGACAAGTCAGCAAGCAAAAGAAGTTCAGCAACAAAGCATATGCTGCAAACATGCAAACACAATGGTCTGTAACTCGTGATTCTACGGCTGTTATCTAGCTATAGTTCCCAGTACACAAAAACAGAACTATACTTCTATACTGTTCGGATAGCAGAACTCATTATTTTTTTTTTTTTGGGGGGGTGGGGGGGGGTTAACTTTAGCAATATTCAAATGTGCCATTTTTAGTATTTGTGGAGTAAGAAGCCTGAAAGTACAGTACAACTTTATATTTTATAAATGTGGGATCATACCTCCTGTTCATAAACTTTAATTAGCACTTATACATTTACTTTAAAGATAATGTAAGATCTTAATTTTATTTTACTAATTTAAACCAGATACTGATAAATATTCAATTTTTGCTCTCTTATTTTAAGATTTTGTACATGATATTGGGGCAGCCATCTTGCCTGAGCTGCTAGTAAAATGATTTAGAGATAAGCTGACTTGTGTCCCTTCAAGAGTCCCGTCAAGGGCTAGAGTAGCAAAGTGGGGAACAAATCTCATGTAATAGTCCACCATCATTCCCAGGAATGACTTTATTTGTTCACTTGGGGTTTGATGACCCCGCGCCCAATGACATACCCCAGGTACTTCGTTTCTTATAAATCTATAGCACAATTTTTAGGGTTAGCGGTTAGGACAGCTTTCTGAAGAGAGTCCACTACAGTCTCCACTTTGGGCAGGTGACTTTCCCAATCGGTTCTGTGGATGACAATATTGTCCAGGTAAGCCGAAACATACTGACGATGTGGACGAAGCACAATGTCCATTAGTCGCTGAAGAGTGGCGGGGGAGCCATGCAGACCAAAGGGTAAAACCTTATATTGATACAGCCCCTCAGGCGTGATGAAGGCAGTTTTCTCTTTGGTAGCCTCTGTTAGGGCACATGCCAGTACCCTTTCGTGAGGTCCAAAACTACTAATAAAAATACCGGGCTTGTACTAACCTCTCGATGAGCTCATCCACCTGGGGAATGGGATATGCATCGAATTTGGAATCCTCTTTAAGTTTTTGAAAGTCGTTACAAAACCACAATGTCCCGTCCCGGCTTGGGTATCAATACTATAGGACAGGCCCACTCACTTTTTGACTCCTCAATGACGTCTAGCTGCAACATTAGCTGCACTTCCTCCGATATGGTTTGTCGCCGAGCCTCGGGCACCCCGTATGGTTTTAATCTGACTTTTGCCTGAGGCTCAGTGACAATGTCATGCTGGATTATGGAAGTATGTCCAGGGAGGTCCGAGAACACATCTGTGTTCTGACTAATGAACTCCCTGGCCTCCTGATAGAGATCGCGATTCGCCGAACATGCGAACATATGGCAATATTCGCGCCCGCCATAATTTTTTACATTGTGAAGAACTTTGACCCATGACACATCCATCAGGTGGTACAGGACAGCCAATTGAAAAGTTTCAGCACATGGACATACCCCCTACCTTATAAATAGACCTGATCTGGCTGCCTTTTTACATTCTTTCTTTTGTCTTGTCAGTGTAGGGAGAGGTTGCTGTGTGGAGCAGGGACAGACTGTTAGGGACACAAATCTCTAGCTAATAAGTCAACAAAAGTCCTTTTAAGGACTGGTATATGTGTACTATTGATACCCTCCCCCAAAATGTTTTAGAGGGTCACCAGTAGGTTCTTGTTCTTAATGTTTTAGACGCAAATACCCATCACATTATCGGCGTGTATCCAAAGAACTGACAGCGAGGGAATAACAGGTACCTCCTTATCATGATGCATAGGTAAAACACCTATTATAACACCAGTATATCGTTACACCCATAACGATTGGCTATACAATATGCTAATCACCTGTGAATCAGAGGGGGTGTTACCAGTGATTTGGCACCAAAAGTCCCCGCTATTTAAACTCTGCTCTAGTATAGAGGTTGCACATCATCAGCCATTATCATCGCCAGCATATAGCCACCATCTTTCGGCTATGGGAATCTAAACAACAGCAAGGTCCCCTGATGAACCAAGGATCTTCACTTGGGGAAACGCGTCGGGGGAGTCTTTCTTTTGATCATCTATGACAGTTATCTCTGTCCTTAACAACCAATGGGAAGTCAAGTAGCCAACTGTGAGGAAGCATCTTAGGGTCACGTGAGGGTAAGAAAAGGGTTTAGCCATCGAGAGGTGGGGTCGCCCCTTTCGGGGCGGGTGCTCTGCCTGTAGGCAGGGGTAGACACCGTAGGGCATCATTAGGGATAATATTTCCTCCCGACCTCACCTGAAATATATCTACCTATATAAGGGAATCATCAAACTGTAAGTGCCATATCTCTTACCTTATATCGACAAGTGACCTACTGCCTAGATGCTAACGGTGGGTCTTGACTTACCTTCAGTCTAGCTTTTGTTATAATATCATGAATTATTTGGAATTATTCTCTTTAAATTATTATCTAGTAAAAGTTAAATTTTAAGCACTACTATACGACACTCTGTGATTGTCTGATCTTCATCTAAGTCACAACAATAGACAATCACAGTCTGCTTAAACTAATAACACACAAAGAATTAAATGTTACCATGTTTTTATTGAACACACCATGTAAACATTTACAGTGCAGGTGGAAAAAGTATGTGAACCCCTAGACTAATGACATCTCCAAGAGCTAATTGGAGTGAGGTGTCAGCCAACTGGAGTCCAATCAATGAAATGAGTCCATGGTAAGACAAATTGTCTATTAATGGAGAATGTTCAGGTCTTCTGCTACTCTCCCCAGGAGTGGCCGTCCTGTAAAGATGACTACAAGATATATATATGCAAGAGCGGACAGAATCTCTTTAATAAAAATTGTAGTACTGCCCCAGGTCCTTTATGTCCTGCGCAACTCGCCTGTATGGATCGCAGACAAGTATTTTAGATTGATAGAGTGGATGCTTAACGATCTAGTATGGGGGAGGAAGCGTGTGAGATTGAAGGCACTCTATTTCTCCATGCCCTAAAACCAGGGAGGTCTTAACCTCCCCTATTTTAGGGGAGATGACTACAAGATAAAGATGACTACAAGATATATATATGCAGGAGTGGCCATCCTGTAAAGATGACTACAAGAGCACAGCGCAGACTGCTCAATGAGGTGAAGAAAAATCCTAGAGTGTCAGCTAAAGACTTACAAAAGTCTCTGGCCTATGCTAACATCCCTGTTAGCGAATCTACGACACGTAAAACACTAAACAAGAATGGATTTCATGGGAGGATACCACAGAGGAAGCTACTGCTGTCCAAAAAAAACATTGCTGCACGTTTACAGTTTGCACAAGAGCACCTGGATGTTCCACAGCAGTACTGGCAAAATATTCTGTGGACAGATGAAACCAAAGTTGAGTTGTTTGGAAGAACCACACAACACTATGTGTGGAGAAAAAGAGGTACAGCACACCAACATCAAAACTTCATCCCAACTGTGAAGTATGGTGGTGGGGGTATCCTGGTTTGGGGCTGCTTTACTGCGCCAGGGCCTGGACGGATTGCTATCATCGAAGGAAAAATGAATTCCCAATTTTATCAAGACATTTTGCAGGATAACTTAAGGCCATCTGTCCACCAGCTGAAGCTCAACAGAAGATGGGTGTTGCAACAAGACCACAACCCAAAGCATAGAAGTAAATCAACAACAGAATGGCTTAAACAGAAGAAAATACGCCTTTTGGAGTGGCCTAGTCAGAGTCCTGACTTCAACCCGATTGAGATGCTGTGGAATGACCTCAAGAAAGCGATTCACACCAGACATCCCAACAATATTGCTGAACTGAAACAGTTCTGTAAAGAGGAATGGTCAAGAATTACTCCTGACCGTTGTGCACGTCTGATCTGCAACTACAGGAAATGTTTAAAAAAGTCCAGCGAAATTGATGTCTAAAGTGCAAAGCATAGGGGTAATCATGTATATAACAGAACGTCCAGCAATAGACCCTATTGAAAAATATGATACCTATATTTAATGAGAAAACTATAACTCCTGGTGGTGGGGACTCCCTGTCCTCGTGCCCAGCCTACAACGTATTGATGTGTTTCTGTGTCAGTCAATTCTCCGGGGGGGGCCACTTTTCGGTACCAGCAATCCTCCTTCCTCCACCTCATCAGGGCTTGTTAGGAGTTTGAGGCTAGGCACGAGGACAGGGAGTCCCCACCACCAGGAGACGTCCCTGGGCACAGGATTAGATCAGGGTAGTAGTGGCAGGGATATCTTCCCCACCGCTTACCCACCTTGTCCTAATTATCTTTTGTGGCCCACCCGATCTGACTTTGTTAGAGTTATAGTTTTCTCATTAAATATAGGTATCATATTTTTCAATAGGGTCTATTGCTGGACGTTCTACAGGAAATGTTTGGTTGAAGTTATTGCTGCCAAAGGGGGTTCAACCAGTTATTAAATCCAAGGGTTCACATACTTTTTCCACTGTGAATGCTTACATGGTGTGTTCAATAAAAACATGGTAACATTTAATTTGTTGTGTGTTATTAGTTTAAGCAGACTGTGATTGTCTATTGTTGTGATGTAGATGAAGATCAGATCACATTTTATGACCAATTTGTGCAGAAATCCATATCAGTCCAAAGGGTTCACATACTTTTTCTTGCAACTGTATATCTTCTGGGGTGCCAATGGCAGGTTCCTCTTTTAGGGATTTTTTAAAGATCTGTCAGGATACCAAGATTTGCATCGATAAAGAGGTTACCCGCATGAAGACGAATGTGGACAGGAAAATAAGAAAACAACCTTAGTTCTTGCTGGGAGATAAGGTATGGCTCTCCTCCAGAAACATCTGTTTAAGGGTTCCTAGTTTCAAGTTTACCCCTAGGTACCTGGGACCCTTTGTAGTTTTGAAGAAAATCAATGAAGTGACCTATAAGTTACGGCTACCTCTCTCTCGTTTCCCCAATGCCTTCCACGTGTCCTTGCTAAAACCTGTAGTTCTTAACCGCTTCTCTACAGCTCTACGGCGACTCCATTATCTGAAGACTCGGAAGGGACATTCGAGGTCAAGGACATCTTGGACTTCAGGAAACGTGGTAAGAAACCTACAAACTGGTGGATTGGAAGGACTTCGATACAGAAGGGAGGTCTTGGGAGCTGGAGGAGAATATTCATGCTCTCATGAACTCAAGAAAAGGGGGCATAAGGGAGGGTACTATGACAGCGGCTGCTGTATGCCGCTGTCCCCCCACTTATTGCCGCAGTCCTGGGCGCCGCATTCAGTGGAGACCTGAGGCCTGTGCTTCCATTACATCGCTGCGGTCCTGGGCTCTGTTTCTGTAGGTGTTATTGCTTCTGAGGATTCTGCTCCACAGCTTCACTCAGCCCTGGACACAGTATGAGTTTGGCTGGTTTCGAGTCACACTGCTTTAAGGGCGGAGCGCATCACTCCCTGGGCATTGTGGGTTAGGTCAGGTGACCTCTCTGACCAACTTTTGCTCTCCTGCATATATATAAGTTGCTTAGCCCCCTTCCCAGATGCCTCAGTGTCAAAGTATTTGTGTTTGCTGGTTCCTGATGCTCTCGTGTGCTCCTGACCTATACTTCGTTCCTGGACTCTGCTTATCGTCTGATCCCTGCCTACTTGCTTTAACTCTCCTGTTTTTGATCCGGATTGCCTGACGCATACCTGTGCCGCCTGCCCTGACCTATTGCCTGTCTGACCACGTTTCTCTGCCTCGTCCTTCAGTCCAGCACAGTTGCTCCTGGTAACATCTGTGCTCGCTTACCTATGCTTGTACTACAGGTATCTACTCAGGTACCTCCTGGTCTGCCCGGACCAGCTGCCACTGACTCGGGGATGCACTGGAGTAGCCCCTGGCAACTACCCTAATGGCTCAAGTCTATCCTCACCATCAGTGGCTCTAGTGAAAACCAGGTAGTTGCTTAGACACGCCCCTCCAGAGTATAGCCAGTCAATGGCACAGTGGGTTCACACCCGCTGATCCGTGGCAAAAAAACAACAGCCTGGCCTCACTATCCCATTGTTCTCTATTAATAACTCCAGCAAGAAACCATGCCATCCCTTAGTGCCAAAAAAGACAAAACTATAATATATCACGGATCCAAAAAAGTCAGTATGGTATGCGTCTTGGCTAGTTACATATCACGGAGAAATGAGGTGCTAAAAAGTACATTCTTTATTTGAAACAAATAAAAAAGATGAAACAAATGAAAGAAAATAGGGGGATTTTTACACTATCAAAAAACCCAAGGCCACATCTGGTGTGCTTGTTAATGCTGGACCCCACAGAGGACTATCAACATATAGGTCATAAGAGGTCTCAAGAGGGGGATACCTAAGGGGCAGTATCTCTGGGTTTCGCCGTAACTGTTCCTCTATATCGGACTTTCAATTATAAGCTAGAGATTTGGAGAATAGGTTTTTTGCAGCAGGGTTATCCCCGCAAAATACTGACCTCGGCCTATCAGCACTAGCTGTCTTGTACACAATAGTCTTTACTCAACCCTAGGAGAAGGGAGGCTGATGAGGAGCAAATTCGCATCATTCGCATCATGTTCTTCGTAAACACTGTGGTATTCTCCAGATGGACACGGATGTGGGACATCTGGTTAGGGACACCCCAGCAATCACTTATTGTGAGACCTTCCCCAAGAGGAGGTAATTTAGACCAACGAGTCCTCCAAAAAGAGGACCAATGGACTTTCAGATTGGGCACTGTTCGCCCTCAAGGTATTAATGATAACATTTCATATGTCTGCTTCATTGATTAAATATGGTACAGAGATATGGTGACACCTGTCCAATGGTGGTGTTTTGTGGTGGTGATTTTGTCTTCTTTTTACCATTTACCTATTGTTTGTCAGGGGCAAATGACTCATCTCATGTGGTTGCTCAGTGCTGCATTTGTCAGACGGATCCGCATCGGATTTACGGATCTGTCAGGCAGTTCCGTCAACGAAACTGCCTGCCGTAATCCTCTAACGCTAGTGTGAAAGTACCCTAAGTGTTACCATCCACACGTGACTTTGGAATGAATATATATGACTGTATAGTCTCTCTTGGTACATTTGGTGAAAACTGTTTCAATAGAGGCTCTGCTATACACACGGGACTTCATTAGTGCTTTGGACATACATGACCTATACGTTGATAGTCCTCTGTGGGGTCCAGCATAACAAGTGCACCAGAAGTGGCTTTGAGTTTTTCGAGGGTGCAAAAATACCCTTATTTTATTTAGTTGTTTTAATCTTTTTTAATTATCTCAAATAAAGAATGTACTTTGTAGCACCTCATTTTTCAGTGATATTTAACTAACCGAGACACATACCTACTGACACTTTTTTTGAATCAGTGATATATTCATGTTGTGAATGAGCCTAAAAAATTCTTCCTTTTAATTGGAAGCAGCAGCAGTGCAGTGTGAATGTTGAAAGGGTGCAGTACGATATAGTGGCATGGAACATACAAGGCAGTAGGTTGGCCTGTAGTGGCAAATGCCTTGCGTTAATAGTAGTAACAGTAGGGGATTAGCAGCAAGGAGCAGCTGCTGCAGCAGCCATGTGGTACATGTTGGCAGGCAGACAGCAGAATGATGGAGGCAGCAGCAGCTTTATGGAAGATGATGGTCAGCATGCCGCAGCAGTGGCATAATGCTGGTGGTGGCATGATGGAGACAGCAGCAGCCGTAGAGAAAATGATGGTTGGCAGGTCGCAGCAGTGGCATGATGGCGGCTGTGGGATTATAGAGACAGCAGCAGCTGTACAGAAAATTATGGTTGGCATGTTGCAGCAGTGACATAATAATGGCGGTGGTATGGTGGTGGCAGCAGCAGTGTTCTGGAAGATGATAGTCAGTGGGCCACAGCAGTGGCATGATGGTGGCGGAGGCATGATGGAGGCAGCAGCAGCCCTACAAAACATGACGGTTGGCAGGTCGCAGCAGTGGCATGATAGTGCCAGTTGCATTAGAGCGGCAACAGCAATAGCCTTAGAGGAGATAATGGTCATTGGGCGGCAGAAGTGACATGATAGTGGCATGATGGAGGCAGGCAGACAGCAACAGTCGCTAGACGGGGCACCGCCAGCAAGATCAGATCTATTAATCGGCCACAGCCGGAGGAACGTGAAAATACTCCCCGATCCAGGCTTTTTTCATTTTGACAAAAGCAATGTTTTGGACACTTGCAGAGGACTATTTGGCTCCAGAGTATGCACCTGGCCAGAGTTATGTAGTCCTGAACCTGGGCGTTGAGGAGGGAGACGTTGGCTTGCTGACTGGTCTCAACCTGGCGCGGCATGTAGAAAAACTGCTCCATCATGTTGAGGAGACTGAAATCCTGCTACTGCTACTGTTACTGAAACTTCTGCTGCGTTTGGGGGTGTGAGGGGGGTAACTATGCAAGGGGCAGAGAGGGACTCCCTTTCATACATTCTGGCGGCAGGCATCTTTAAAAGAACTAAAAATATAAAATTGGATTAAAAACATGGCTAACGAAATCCCCCCTCTTGAAAAAACCCCTAAGGATAATAGTTGAAATTTGATAACACATGGTCGTCACTGGTGTTAAATTCTTCCGAGGCCCCAACAATTATTCATTCACCGTACAGAAAAGAACAAGTAAGTATGTGGCTGGAGGTAGATTACACGGTCATTGGTATCAATTTTACAGCAGGCCAGTGGACTACAGACCCCCCAAAATTATGCATTCAGCGGACAGAAAAGAACAAGTAAGTATATTGCTGGAGGTAGATTACACGTCATTGGATATTAAATTTACAGCAGTCCAGTGGACCACAGGCCCAAAAAATTATTCATTCACCGGACAGAAAATTATAAGTAAGTATGTGGCTGGAGATAGATTACACGGTCATCGGATATCAATTTTACTGCAGGCCAGTGTATTACAGGCCCCAAAAATTATGCATTCACCGTACCGAAAAGATCAAGTGATTATGTGGCTGGAGGTATATTAGACGGTCAATGGATATCAATTTTACTGAAGGCCAGTACAAATATACAGTACAGACCAAACGTTTGGTCACACCTTCTCATTCAAAGAGTTTTCTTTATTTTTATGACTATGAAAATTGTAGATTCACACTGAAGGCATCAAAACTATGAATTAACACATGTGGAATTATATACATAACAAAAAAGTGTGAAACAACTGAAAATATGTCATATTCTAGGTTCTTCAAAGTAGCCACCTTTTGCTTTGATTACTGCTTTGCTCACTCTTGGCATTCTCTTGATGAGCTTCAAGAGGTAGTCACCTGAAATGGTCTTCCAACAGTCTTGAAGGAGTTCCCAGAGATGCTTAGCACTTGTTGGCCCTTTTGCCTTCACTCTGCGGTCCAGCTCATCCCAAACCATCTCGATTGGGTTCAGGTCCGGTGACTGTGGAGGCCAGGTCATCTGGCGCAGCACCCCATCACTCTCCTTCATGGTCAAATAGCCCTTACACAGCCTGGAGGTGTGTTTGGGGTCATTGTCCAGTTGAAAAATAAATGATGGTCCAACTAAACGCAAAATGGATGGAATAGCATGCCGCTGCAAGATGCTGTGGTAGCCATGCTGGTTCAGTATGCCTTCAATTTTTTAATAAATTCCCAACAGTGTCACCAGCAAAGCACCCCCACACCATCACACCTCCTCCTCAATGCTTCACGGTGGGAACCAGGCATGTAGAGTCCATCCGTTCACCTTTTCTGCGTCGCACCAAGACACGGCGGTTGGAACCAAAGATCTCAAATTTGGACTCATCAGACCAAAGCACAGATTTCCACTGGTCTAATGTCCATTCCTTGTGTTCTTTAGCCCAAACAAGTCTCTTCTGCTTGTTTCCTGTCCTTAGCAGTGGTTTCCTAGCAGATATTCTGCCATGAAGGCCTGATTCGCACAGTCTCCTCTTAACAGTTGTTCTAGAGATGTCTCTGCTGCTAGAACTCTGTGTGGCATTGACCTGATCTCTAATCTGAGCTGCTGTTAACCTGCGATTTCTGAGGCTGGTGACTCGGATGAATTTATCCTCCGCAGCAGAGGTGACTCTTGGTCTTCCTTTCCTGGGACGGTCTGCATGTGAGCCAGTTTCTTTGTAGTGCTTGATGGTTTTTGTGACTGCACTTGGGGACACTTTCAAAGTTTTCCCAATTTTTCGGACTTACTGACCTTAATTTCCTTAAAGTAACGATGGCCATTCCTTTTTCTTTGCTTAGCTGCTTTTTTCTTGCCATAATACAAATTCTAACAGTCTATTCAGTAGGACTATCAGCTGTGTATCCACCTGACTTCTCCACAATGCAACTGATGGTCCCAACCCCATTTATAAGGCAATAAATCCCACTTATTAAACCTGACAGGGCACACCTGTGAAGTGAAAACCATTTCAGGTGACTACCTCTTGAAGCTCATCAAGAGAATGGCAAGAGTGTGCAAAGCAGTAATCAAAGCAAAAGGTGGCTACTTTGAAGAACCTAGAATATGACATATTTTCAGTTGTTTCACACTTTTTTGTTATGTATATAATTCCACATGTGTTAATTCATAGTTTTGATGCCTTCAGTGTGAATCTACAATTTTCATAGTCATAAAAATAAAGAAAACTCTTTGAATGAGAAGGTGTGACCAAACTTTTGGTCTGTACTGTAGGTCAAATACATATATTTAAAAGAACTAAAAATATAAAATTGGATTAAAAACATGGCTAATGAAATCCCCCCTCCTGAAAACAAACCTAATGATAAAAGTTGAAACACATGGTCGTCACAGGTGTTGAATTCCTCAGAGGCCCAACATTAGGCATTCAACGGACAGAAAAGGCCTTTTATGCCTTATTATTTACATAAGACAGGGACCATTCTTTGTTCTTGGTGTTGTAGGATACGTGTGGGCTGGCATGAGGAAATTCAATTAAACGTGGTAGTCACAGGTGTTGAATTCCTCCGAGATCCATACCTCATTCATTTTTAGAAATGTGAGGTAGTCCACACTGTCATGAGCTAGGCGAGTGCGCTTATCGGTCACGATCCCCCTGCTGCGCTGAGCGTCCTTTCGGATAGGACACTGGACGAGGGGCAAGCCAAGAGTTCCTTGGCAAATTGTGCCAGCTCTGGCCACAGGTCAAGTCTGCACGCCCAGTAGTCCAGGAGTTCCTTGCTTCTCATTGCGTCCACATCGGCCGTTACTCGATGTAGTTAGACACATGTCATTCTAGGCATTCCCTGAGGCTGGATCCAGGGGGTGGCTGTAGATATATTGGCTGCAAGAATGATCTCATATCCGAAGTGACCAACACATCTTCAAACCGCTCTCTTCTTGCATGCGCTGTTGGATTGGTACCCGCAACTGTTTTTCAGTGAGTGGATATTCCTCTGCCAGCGCCCGCAAAACCAGAATGCAGCATTTCTTGAAGCAAGGCCTAGAAGTGCTGCCTCTGTGATGCTGGTAACATGTCTGCCATTTTGTGTTTGTACCGGGGGTCTAAGTACATTGCCACCAAATACTGGTCCTTGCCCTTTATGCTTTTTATATGGTGGTCCCTCTTCAAACACTGGAACATGAAGGCCCCCATTTGCGCTAAACTGAATGGAGTGGCCTGACTCCTGCTCATCTTCCAGGATAATGTTGTCCTCGGTCTCCTACCCCCATTCACGGACAACACTAGGGATCCCGAAAAGTTTAAAGCATGCTCTTCTTGCTTCTTCTCGAGATCATCCTCCTCTGACTCCTTTTCAGACTCCTGTTGACTTGTCTCAGATGGAGTAGTCCCCCCCGTGGGAATTCATCCAGCATTGCGACTTACTCATCTTCCTGCTCCTGCTCCTCGAGGGCTTGATCAATGACACGACGCAATGCACACTCCAGAAAGAAGGTGTAAGGTACGATGTCACTGATGGTGCCCTGGCTGCGACTGACAGGTTTGGTGATCTTATCAAATGGCCGCAGAAGTCTGCATGCGTCGTGCATGAGCAGCCACTGGCGCAGTGAAAAAAAAAAAGCTCCCCAGAACCTGTCCTGCCGCAGAGTTCGTACAGGTAGTCGTTAACTGCACGTTTATGCTGGAGTAGCAAATCAAGAATATACAAGGTGGAGTTCCAGCGCGTCGGGCTCTCACAAATCAGACATCTGATGGGCAGGTGGTGTAGCCGCTGAACGTCAGCAAATCGAGCCATAGCCGTGTAAGATCGTCTAAAATGGCCAGAGATTTTCCTGGCATGCCACAAGACGTCTTGGACCCCGGGGTATTTGGCAACGAATCGCTGCACAACTAAATTCAGGACAAGCTCCATGCATGGCACGTGTGTCATTTTGCCCTGTTTCAGCGCTCTCAGTTGGCACCGTTGTCTCACACCACTATACCAACTGTCAAATTGAGCAAGGTTAGCCAATGATCGGCCTCTGCCTGCAAAGCTGCAAGGAATGCAGGACCGGTGTTGCTCGACTTCCAGGCACAACAGCTGCAGCACAGCATGGCAACGTCTCACCTGGCACATCAAATAGCTCCAACATGGTGTGACTTTCAAAGCTTGGCTTAACACATGTAATAGGAAGAAAGGATAGTGTGAGCGACCCTGTGCCCAGCTGCTGTTGGAAATGGGCAAGCTTCCATGGAGGAAGAGCCGGATGAGTGCCTGGTGTTGGATTCAGCCTTGTTGCCTGGGTGCTGCCCCGCCACTGCCGGAAAAAACCTTGACCAAGTGAATAAAAATACTTGTACTGTCCCTGCCCATAAGAACTGCTCCAGGTGTCCACTGTGGCTTGAACCTTGGCGCACAGCCAGAATCACAGGGAGCGGCCCAAGTTGTCCACCCCGTGAAAATACAAAGCAGTGATGGCTCTTTGGAAGGAAGAATGCCAGCTAAGTATTAGCAAGGTTGACATCACGTCATTAGCTCTTTAAGTGGCACAGCAGCAACTGCACTGCCAGCAACTTGGCCAGGTGCGAATTAAGCTTGCGCACCATAGGATTGCTGGGTGTGTAGAGTTGTTTCCTGCCCATGCATTGCATTATTGATGGCTGATAATCGAGCTGAGAAGGAGGAGGAATTTGAGCTGGAGAAGTGGAGATGGATGATGATGTGAAAGACATTGTACTGCCCATAGATGCGGCCTTTCTGCCACGAGAGGGACAGAGACAAGGAGGGAACTCCTGTTGTGGTAGTTGGCTGCTACCTTTGTTTGCCCCCAGGATGGGGTGATGCCTCTTCCTGTGATTCAATACAGCTTTGATACCTACCTTCGTGTTTGCCTGCCCACAACTTATTTTCCATTTACACAGCTTGCACAGGTCAATACTTCTGGTTTCTGGAAGCATGGAGAAAAACAGCAGAGATAGAGACCGCCAAGATCAGATTAGTTTTGGCACATTTTGAAGCTAACGCACCCATAGCAACAGAGGCATCACTAGATCCCGAAGCAGACGTGGGCCATGCTGTTATTTGGGAGTTACATGGTATCTGCTCTTTATTGCTGCTGCCATCAATCCCTCTCCCAGGTCTTGTTCAGCACGCAATCATCATCACAGTCCTCACCCTCCCTGATGCTTCTATCAGACTGTGGGATATCATGGTGGGTTCTTTGGCCCCCTTCCATGCTCAGAATTTGCCACGAATGCACCCAATGCCAATACTGTGGCTACGGGTCCCACTACTACAACCTCTAACACAGCTATCCCTGGGGTCTACAGCCTCCACCTAAACCTCCTCCTAAGGGCAGTACAAACATTGACTGCTGTCACATAAGTCATTAACAGAGAGACTCTCTTGACTATCTTCCGTAGGGCGTGGTGAGGTGAATTATTTTGGTATTAATTTCTGCATCTTTAAATTAGACTGGTACCTTGGTACCAAATGCGACTTTGGATTCCTATTTTTAAATGCTTTAAAGATGCAGAAATGAATACTGAAGTAATCTACCAAAATCTCACAAGACTTTGGGTGACACAAAGTTTGCCTACATGTAGGCAATACATTTTAATGCTGTATAAAGACAGGTCTTTGACAGCATTAAAACGAAGTGCTTGAATGAAGCGACTTCTTCGATTTCTGATCTGAAGCTTGATTCGTTCATGCCTAGTGATCACCTTTATGCTGGTTTAATTAAATTGAATAAGTCCCCCCAAAATTTATGTTACTATCATATGGAATATAAAATAAATAAAAAAGAATGAGGCCAGATGCTTAATATAATTTTATCACCCACAGGTAAATTGTTGCACTACCCTGTGCATTTTTGTATTGATCACCTATATGCTGGTGTAATTAAATTGAACAACCCCAAAATAGAATGACATTACAACCATGTGGCGATACAAGAAACAAAAACAGATGATTTAAAGGATTACTGTCACATTTAGACCCTAATTTCAATTTTCATATATGTAGTTACTAATAACATGATATTCCAGAATCGGTTAGACTGACGTACACCATATTTAATAAGATTCAGCCCTTAGCAACCAGTCTACATAAAACTGCAATTTCACTATTCAGTTAAGATGGCCGCCACTGCCCTCACCCTGAGGCTAATCCCGCCTGCCCTCACAAGCCAGTAACAATAGCCCCCCAAAAGTGTCAGTAACCAGAGCCCTACCCCCTAAAGGGTTAATCTCTCTTATCACATGTTGCTTTCATTTATACACTGAGCAGATGGCAGATCTCTCTTCCCTGTTGTGCGCTGCTTCAACTCTACTTCTCCAGCTCTGCTGAGTGAGGGAGCGTCTGCCAAGCGCAGGGACAGGGAGAAGTGCACACAGCCCAGGCACCGTTATCAGCTGCTGGGGAGGACCTGGCTTTAATCATTTACTTACAGTCCCTGGCTGTCAGTAACGTGACCTTGCACGCAGCCTGCTTCTGTCTGCTCCGTCTATGTTAATAGACGGACCATGCCTAGCAACCCTATTCTAAGCACAGGTAAAAGTAGGCAGTACAGGGAACAAAAATGTGGAATTAAGGGTTAATTGAATACGCAGTGAAAAGTTGAAATAGGGCCACCAAGGTGATATTAATCACCACAATCCAATACTCCAAAAAATAAAATAAAAAAATATGACAGGTATCCTTTAAGGCCACACCTGAAACTTAATATTATGTTATCACTCAAAGGTAAATTGTTGCGCTACCCAGTGTTTTGTTGCAGTGATCACCTATATGCTGTTTTTTAAACTGAACAACCCCACAAAAAAATGAAATTCCAACAGTGTGGAAATAGAAAAAACAGAAGTGAATGCTTGGGGCCTTACACTTACTATTATAACTCACAGGTCATTTGTTGTGTTACCAAGTGTTTTGGTGTAGTGATCACCTATATGCTGGATTGCTTAACCACTTCAGCCCCGCTAGCTGAAACCCCCTTCATGACCAGAGCACTTTTTACACTTCGGCACTACACTACTTTCACCGTTTATCGCTCGGTCATACAACTTACCACCCAAATGAATTTTACCTCCTTTTCTTCTCACTAATAGAGCTTTCATTTGGTGGTATTTTATTGCTGCTGACATTTTTACTTTTTTTGTTATTAATCAAAATGTAACGATTATTTTGCAAAAAAATGACATTTTTCACTTTCAGCTGTAAAATTTTGCAAAAAAAACGACATCCATATATACATTTTTCGCCAAATTTATTGTTCTACATGTCTTTGATTAAAAAAAAATGTTTGGGCAAAAAAAAAAAAATGGTTTGGGTAAAAGTTATAGCGTTTACACACTATGGTACAAAAATGTGAATTTCCGCTTTTTGAAGCAGCTCTGACTTTCTGAGCACCTGTCATGATTCCTGAGGTTCTACAATGCCCAGACAGTAGAAAAAACCCACAAATGACCCCATTTCGGAAAGTAGACACCCTAAGGTATTCGCTGATGGGCATAGTGAGTTCATAGAACTTTTTATTTTTTGTCACAAGTTAGCGGAAAATGATGATGATTTTTTTTTTTCTTACAAAGTCTCATATTCCACTAACTTGCGACAAAAAATAAAAAATTCTAGGAACTCACCATGCCCCTCACAGAATACCTTGGGGTGTCTTCTTTCCAAAATGGTGTCACTTGTGGCGTAGTTATACTGCCCTGGCAATTTAGGGGCCCAAATGTGTGAGAAGAACTTTGCAATCAAAATGTGTAAAAAATGACCGGTGAAATCCGAAAGGTGCACTTTGGAATATGTGCCCCTTTGCCCACCTTGGCAGCAAAAAAGTGTCACACATCTGGTATCGCCGTACTCAGGAGAAGTTGGGGAATGTGTTTTGGGGTGTCATTTTACATATACCCATGCTGGGTGAGAGAAATATCTTGGCAAAAGACAACTTTTCCCATTTTTTTATACAAAGTTGGCATTTGACCAAGATATTTTCCTCACCCAGCATGGGTATACGTAAATTGAAACCCCAAAACACATTCCCCAACTTCTCCTGAGTACGGCGATACCATATGTGTCACACTTTTTTGCTGCCAAGGTGGGCAAAGGGGCACATATTCCAAAGTGCACCTTTCGGGTTTCGCAGACCATTTTTTACACATTTGGATTGCAAAGTAATCTCACACATTTGGGCCCCTAAATTGCCAGGGCAGTATAACTACGCCACAAGTGACCCCATTTTGGAAAGAAGACACCCCAAGGTATTCCGTGAGGGGCACTGCGAGTTCCTAGAATTTTATTTTTTTTGTCACAAGTTAGCGGAAAATTATGATTTTATTTTTTCTCTTTTTTCCTTACAAAGTCTCATATTCCACTAACTTGCGACAAAAAATAAAAAATTCTAGGAACTCGCCATGCCCCTCACGGAATACCTTGGGGTGTCTTCTTTCCAAAATGGGGTCACTTGTGGCGTAGTTATACTGCCTTGGCAATTTAGGGGCCCAAATGTGTGAGAAGAACTTTGCAATCAAAATGTGTAAAAAATGACCGGTGAAATCCGAAAGGTGCACTTTGGAATATGTGCCCCTTTGCCCACCTTGGCAGCAAAAAAGTGTCACACATCTGGTATCGCCGTACTCAGGAGAAGTTGGGGAATGTGTTTTGGGGTGTCATTTTACATATACCCATGCTGGGTGAGAGAAATATCTTGGCAAAAGACAACTTTTCCCATTTTTTTATACAAAGTTGGCATTTGACCAAGATATTTTCCTCACCCAGCATGGGTATATGTAAAATGACACCCCAAAACACATTCCCCAACTTCTCCTGAGTACAGCGATACCATATGTGTGACACTTTTTTGCTGCCAAGGTGGGCAAAGGGGCACATATTCCAAAGTGCACCTTTCGGGTTTCGCAGACCATTTTTTACACATTTTGATTGCAAAGTAATCTCACACATTTGGGCCCCTAAATTGCCAGGGCAGTATAACTACGCCACAAGTGACCCCATTTTGGAAAGAAGACACCCCAAGGTATTCCGTTAGGGGCACTGTGAGTTCCTAGAATTTTTTTTTTTTTGTCACAAGTTAGCGGAAAATGATGATTTTTTTTTTCTCTTTTTTCCTTACAAAGTCTCATATTCCACTAACTTGCGACAAAAAATAAAAAATTCTAGGAACTCGCCATGCCCCTCACGGAATACCTTGGGGTGTCTTCTTTCTAAAATGGGGTCACTTGTGGCGTAGTTATACTGCCCTGGCAATTTAGGGGCCCATATGTGTGAGAAGTACCTTGCAATCAAAATCTGTAAAAAATGACCGGTGAAATCCGAAAGGTGCACTTTGGAATATGTGCCCCTTTGCCCACCTTGGCATCAAAAAAGTGTCACACATCTGGTATCGCCATACTCAGGAGAAGTTGGGGAATGTGTTTTGGGGTGTCATTTTACATATACCCATGCTGGGTGAGAGAAATATCTTGGCAAAAGACAACTTTTCCCATTTTTTTATACAAAGTTGGCATTTGACCAAGATATTTTTTTCACCCAGCATGGGTATATGTAAAATGACACCCCAAAACACATTCCCCACCTTCTCCTGAGTACGGCGATACCAGATGTGTGACACTTTTTTGCAGCCTAGATGCGCAAAGGTGCCCAAATTCCTTTTAGGAGGGCATTTTTATACATTTGGATCCCAGACCTCTTCTCACGCTTTAGGGCCCCTAAAAAGCCAGGGCAGTATAAATACCCCACATGTGACCCCACTTTGGAAAGAAGACACCCCAAGGTATCCAATGAGGGGCCTGGCAAGTTCATAGAATTTTTTTTTTTCCGCATAAGCTAGCGGAAATTGTTTTTTGTTTTTTTCTCACAAAGTCTCACTTTCCGCTAACTTAGGACGAAAATTTAAATCTTTCATGGACTCAATATGCCCCTCAGCAAATACCTTGGGGTGTCTTCTTTCCAAAATGGGGTCAGTTGTGGGGTGTTTGTACTGCCCTGGCATTTGAGGGTCTCCGCAATCATTACATGTATGGCCAGCATTAGGAGTTTCTGCTATTCTCCTTATATTGAGCATACAGGTAATGAGATTTTTTTTTCCGTTCAGCCTCTGGGCTGAAAGAAAAAAATGAACGGCACAGATTTCTTCATTCGCATCGATCAATGTGGATGAAAAAATCTCTGCCAAAAAAAAAAAAGGAGGGGAAAGGCGTCTGCCAGGACATAGGAGCTCCGCCCTACATCCATACCCACTTAGCTCGTATGCCCTGGCAAACCAGATTTCTCCATTCACATCAATCGATGTGGATGAATAAATCATTGCCGGTATTTTTATTTTTTTTTTCATATATATACAAAGTGTTTGCCAAAGCTTGGGAACGCCGCCTCCTCCTCAGCTCGTATGCCTTGGCAAACGTATCTGTTACTGCAGAGTAGAAATCTCGTCTTGCAGCGCCGCATACACTGACTTGCGTGTAATCTGACAGCAGCGCAATGCTTCTGTCAGAATGCACATCAGTGCTGCAGCTAATCGATCGGTTGGTCCACCTGGAAGGTAAAAAAAGAAAAAGAAAAAAAAAGAAAAAACCAGGCCGCAACGCAATAATTTTATTAACTTTGCAACAGAACATATAAACTTAAACTTTTTTAACTGAACATTAACCTTTTTGCTTACTGTTGTTTTTTTTTTTTTTTTTATCTTTATAGAACAAACCTCTCCTTCCCCATGGGTCAATGTGCAAAGCGCAAATCGCCCAAAGATGTGGCAAAGTGCGTTATGCACTTTGTCCCATGTGAAAGGAGACGTTTGCAGCAGCAGTGAGTGAATGGGCCCTAATAGCCCTGTGTGCCTGTCCTGGTGAGATGATCCCTATGCTAATAGTGTACCTGTGAGTGGTACTTGCGGAAACACTCTCCAAAGCATAGGGCAGGGTGGTCAGGACAGTAATAGCGGGTGTCACGCCTTATTCCACTCCTGCTACAGACACGACATCTTTTTCGGGGTGACGGTTGGGTTGAGGTACCAGGAACGACATTGGGGAAATGTCGCTCGTGTAGACGGCTAACTACACTGGTGGATGGGGCCACGGAACCTCCTGGGTACAGGAGGTTCTCCATGATCTCTTCCTGAAATTTGAGGAAGGATCCAGTTCTCCCAGCCTTACTGTAGAGAACAAAACTATTGTACAGAGCCAATTGAATAAAATATACAGACACCTTCTTATACCAGCGTCTGGTTCTGCGGGAAACTAAATACGGAGACAACATCTGGTCATTGAAGTCCACCCCTCCCATGTGAAGGTTATAGTCGTGGACTGAGAGGGGCTTTTCAATGACACGGGTTGCTCGCTCAATTAGTATTGTCGTGTCTGCGTGAATGGAGGAGAGCATGTAAACGTCACGCTTGTCTCTCCATTTCACCGCGAGCAGTTCTTCGTTACACAGTGCGGCCCTCTGCCCCCTTGCAAGACGGATGCTAACGAGCCGTTGGGGGAAGCCCGCACGACTAGTTTGCGCGGTACCACAGGCGCCAATCCGTTCTAGAAACAAATGCCTAAAGAGGGCCACACTTGTGTAAAAATTGTCCACATAAAGATGGTACCCCTTGCCGAATAAGGGTGACACCAAGTCCCAAACTGTCTTCCCACTGCTTCCCCAGGTAGTCAGGGCAACCGACCGGCTCCAGGGTCTGATCTTTTCCCTCATAGATCCGAAATTTGTGGGTATAGCCTGTGGCCCTTTCACAGAGCTTATACAATTTGACCCCATACCGGGCGCGCTTGCTTGGGATGTATTTTTTGAAGCCAAGGCGCCCGGTAAAATGTATCAGGGACTCGTCTACGCAGATGTTTTGCTCTGGGGTATACAAATCTGCAAATTTCAGGTTGAAATGGTCTATGAGGGGCCGAATTTTGTGGAGCCGGTCAAAAGCAGGGTGGCCTCTGGGACGGGAGGTGCTGTTATCACTAAAGTGCAGGAAACGCAGGATGGTCTCAAATCGTGTCCTGGACATAGCAGCAGAGAACATGGGCATGTGATGAATCGGGTTCATGGACCAATATGACCGCAATTCATGCTTTTTAGTTAGACCCATGTTGAGGAGGAGACCCAGAAAAGTTTTAATTTCGGAAACTTGGACTGGTTTCCACCGGAAAGGCTGGGCATAATAGCTTCCCGGGTTAGCGGTTATAAATTGTGTGGCATACCTGTTTGTTTCGGCCACAACTAAGTCTAAGAGCTCCGCAGTCAAGAACAGCTCAAAAAATCCCAGGGCCGAACCGATCTGAGCTGTCTCAACCCGAACTCCAGACTGGGCAGTGAAAGGGAAAACTACAGGTGCGGCTGAAGTTGGGGACTGCCAATCAGGGTTTGCCAGCACCTCTGGGATTCTAGGGGCTCTACGGGCACGTCTTTGCGGTGGCTGCGACGGGGTCACTACTGCACGTGCCACCGTACCAGCTTCAACTGCCCTTCTGGTGCTCGCTACTTCACCAGGTTGTACGGCAGTGCTGGTACTAGGTCCAGGAAGGGCTGGGCTGCTGGTGTATGCCTCACCACGTAATCCGACAGCACCAGCCCCACTCTGCTGCTCTTGAAGTGGATCCTGCGCAACCTGCGGTCTAGCGACACGGGGCCGGGTACGCCTGGAGCTATCAGGGACCTCAGCCTCCTCGTCCAAACTTTGGGTCAGAGAGCCACTGCTTTCTTCAGGTTCGTATTCTGACCCGCTGGATTCATCAGATGAGGGTTCCCACTCCTCATCCGACTGGGTCAGAAGCCTGTAGGCCTCTTCAGAAGAATACCCCCTGTTTGACATGTGGGCAACTAAATTTAGGGGTATTCCCTGAGACTACCCAAGAAAAAAAAGCAAGCCTGTCTTACAAAGGGGAGGCTAGCGAAGTACCGGAGGCCGCTGCGGTTGATAAAAAATATCAAAACTGATTTTTTTATCGCCGCAGTGCGTGTAAAGTGAATGTGCAGTGATCAAAAAAAAAATTTTTTTTTGTCACTGCGGTGGGGCGGGCGTGGGCGAACGCACGTGTGGGCGACCGATCAGGCCTGATCGGGCAAACACTGCGTTTTGGGTGGAGGGAGAACTAAAGTGACACTAATACAATTATAGATTTGACCGTGATCAGTTTTGATCACTTCCAGATACTATAAAAGTACAAATGCTGATCAGCGAATAACGGACTGCGGTGCGGTGGGCTGGGCGCTAACCGATCCCCAAACTACCTAACCAAGGGGCCTAAACTATACCTAAAACCTAACGGTCAATACCAGTGAAAAAAAAAAGTGACAGTTTGCACTGATCACTTTTTTCCTTTCACTAGTGATTGACAGGGGCGATCAAAGGGGTGATCAAAGGGTTAATTGGGGTTCAGGGGGGTGATCTGGACCTATGTGTAGTGTTGGTGGGTACTCACTGTGTAGCCTGCTCCTCTGCTGGATCCAACCGACGAAAAGAACCAGCAGAGGAGCAGGCAGCCATATAACAGATCATATTTACAAATATGATCTGTTATCTGGCGCTTTGATTGGATTTTTTAAAAATCATCAGCTTGCCAGCCGCGATCATTGGCTGGCAAGCTGATGACGATTTACTCCCTGACGAAATGCCGGCCTGAACTGCGCATGCGCGGGCCGGCATAGCGCGTCATCTCGCGTCTCGCGAAATGACGCGTATATTCGTGACTCTGCGCAGCGCTGCCGCCTCCGGACCGCACATCCGGAGGCGGTTAAACTGAACAATTTCCCAAAGATATAAAATTCCAACCGTGTGGACATACAATACATGAAAACGGATTATTGAGGCCTGATGCTCAATTTCATGTTACCACTCACAAGTAAATTGGTGCACTACCCAGTTATTTGTTGTAGTGACCACCTGTATGATGGTTTAATTAAATTGAACATCCCCACAAAAACTAAAATTTCAACTGTGTGTAATCTGGACATAGAATAAATGAAAACGATGATTAAGGTCCAGGCCTGATGCCTAATATCACGTTATCACTCACAGATAATGTGGTTCACTACCCTGTGTATTGGTGTACTGATAACCTATATGCTGGTTTCATTAAATTGAACAACCCCAAAAAAGAATGAAATTCAAACCATGTGGCGACACTTAATATCAAGTTATCATTTAACAGGTAAATTGTTGCGCTACCCAGTGTTTTGTTACAGTGATCACCTATATGCTGGTTTAGTTAAATTGAACAACCCCACAAAAAATACAATTCCAACTGTGTGGAGATAGAATAAACAGAAATGGATGCTTGAGGCCTGACGCATACTATTACATGATCATTCACTGGTAATTTGTTGTGCTACCAAGTGTTTTTGGTGTAGCGATCACCTATATGCTGGTTTACTTAAATTGAACAAGTCTCCCAAAAATATAAAATTCCAACCGTGTGGACATATAATACATGAAAACGGATGATTGAGGCCTGATGTTTAATTTCATGTTATCACTCACAGGTAAATCGGTACACTACCCAGTATTTTGTTGTAGCGATTACCTGAATGCTGGTTTAATTAAATTTAACAAGTCCCAAAATGAAATTTCAACCATGTGTAATCTGGATAAATAATAAACAAAAATGGATGATTAATGGCCAGGCCTGATTCCTAATATCACATTATCACTCACAGATAATGTGGTGCACTATTGGTGTATTGATCACCTATATACTGGTTTGATTACCGTATACTTTTCGCTTTATAAGACACACCTGATGATAAGACGCACCTAGGTTTTTGAAGAGAAAAATTAGAAAAAAAATATTTTGAACTAAAAGGTGTGCTTTTTGTGGGTTTTGAACTAATGGTGGTCTGTATGTGGATGACACTGTTATGGAGGGGATCTGTGGATGACGCAATGTTATGGGGGCATCTGTGAATGAACAATTGTTATGGGGGATCTGTGGATGACACACTGGTATGGTGGGAGCTGTGGAAAACACTGTTATGGGGGATCTGTGGATGACACTGTTATGGGGGATCTGTGGATGACACTGATATAGGGGATCTGTGGGTGACACTGATATAGGGGATCTGTGGGTGACACTGTTATGGGGATCTGTGGATGACACTTTTATGGGGGAATCTGTAGATGACACTGTTATGGGGGATCTGTGGATGACACGCTAATATGATGGGAGCTGTGAATAACACTGTTATGGGGGATCTTTGGATGACACTGTTATGGGGGATCTGTGGGTGACACTGTTATGGGGATCTGTGGATGACACTGTTATAGGGAATCTGTGGATGACACTGTTATGGGGGAATCTGTAGATGACACTGTTATGGGGGGATCTGTGGATGACACGCGGATATGATGGGAGCTGTGAATAACACTGTTATGGGGGATCTTTGGAGGACACTGTTATGGGGGATCTGTGGGTGACACTGTTATAGGGATCTGTGGATGACACTGTTATGGGGGGGGGGGGTCTGTGGATGACACTGTTATGGAGGGATCTGTGGTAGACACATAGCATCTTATAGTGAACCCATTACACTGGACCCGGCTCACAGCAGTCTTTACATGTAAATTGTGTTTATTAAATCCTTAACCAGTGGCTCTGGTTTGTTAAACTACCATAATCTTCTGTAGTAGTAACCTCACTCCCTCATTCATGCTCCTCCCACTTCATGAATGGAGCAGGAGGAGCATGAATGTAGTAGTACCACTACAGAATATTATGCTAGTTTAACAAACTAGAGCCACTGGTTAAGGATTAATGGCCAGGCAGCACAGAGGAGAAGGCGATCCTCCTGCTGCTCCGGTTGTGGTGAGTGAAAGACATGCGGGCTGGCGGCAGTACAGCACATACAGAGAAGCTGCCAGCCCGCCCAACGATACTAAATGTCATAAATGGAAGCACAGGCTGCTGGCATCATTTATTGAAGCCACCAGCCCATGCAAGGTGCTGCTTAGTGCCGCGATGTATGCACAGGCTGGAGGCTTCACTGAAGACTTTGCTGCCAGCCTGCGCTAACTTCCACCCACAGTTTCATGGCAGCTCAGGAGCCGTTAGTGAGAGCTCCTGAGCTGCCGCAGCCAGCACATTTGGGGTCAACTTGTGTTTATCCATTTTGGAGGGAAAAAAAGTGCATCTTATAAAGCAAAAAATATGGTAAATTTATTAACCCCCCCCCCCCCCCCAAAAAAAAAAAATTAGGAACTATATGGAGCCTTAATATTATGTTATCAATCACTGATTTATACAGGTATAAAAAGAAAATAAATTAAAAATGTGAGATGCCCTGACACGGAGTTTGCACTAGTATTTGTGAAAATGGGGGGGGGGGGGGGGGAAGGGGAATGAAAACATGTCCTTGCAGGTAGTTGCTTTTGAAGTTTGCAGCAGCTACAATTGTGCTAGGAGGCAAAGCCAGCGTAAGCTCCTCACTTCTCACTCCCTGGCTGACAGCTTCCCTGCCTGTCTCTACTCTATACACACAATTCTCCTTTGTAATTCTAGCCTTTCCCTTCACTGTCCCTGGCAGTAGAATACAAGCTTGATTAATTTCTGACTGTTCCTGACTTACTAAGGCTACTTTCACACTAGCGTTTTCAATCCGCTATTGAGATCCGTCATAGGATCTCAATAGCTGATGAAAACGCTTCAATTTTATCTCCATTTATTGTCAATGGGGACAAAACTGATCTGAATGAAACAAAATGCACCAAAATGTATTCTGTTCCGTTTGGTAGCTCTCCCATGGCTGACAGAATAATGCTGCAAGCAGCGTTTTTCTGTCCACGATGTGGTGCCGAGCAAGACACAATAGAAAACAAATCCGCCCCCCCCCCATTGACTTTAAATTTTAGTTCATGACGGATCTGTCATGGCTATATGAGACATCATACAACTTGATCCGTTCATGATGGATGCATGCGGTTGTATTATTGTAACAGAAGCATTTTTGCAGATCCATGATGGATCCGCAAAACCGCTAGTGTGAAAGTAGCCTAAGATCGTTTTTCTGGCATACACTGTAAGACCCAACCACCTTATTCACAACTCAGCACAGAATGATGCATTGCTCGTTCTGGTAGGGCACCTCCCTACCTGCTGCCTAACTGATTGGCTCATACAAGCTGTCTGTTGGCATGGGAGCCAATGAGGGCAAGCCGCCCCCCCCCACGTCTTCTCAGGGTCATGCCAGATCCCTTCTTCTTCGTCTGAAACAAACCTGAAAATATACGGGTTCGTCTGCCATCTGAAAAATTGCACAGTTCGGACAGAACACGTTCGACCCGAGGTGGTTTGCTCATCTTTACCTACATCCACCATGTATTTGTAAATGCTTAAGATAGGCATAATCATTTAAATGTCACTCTGCTTGCTAAAAGACATTCAATATAAAATACAGTATAAAACCCAAATTCCAGTTAAAGCTTCACCAGCAAAATATATATTCAGATATATGCAAAATATGATATACACTGTACAAAAACACACATTTTAGAGAACATGCTTCCATTGCCAATTCTATTAATTGTCTATTGCAATTACAATGTCAGAAAGTTCACCCTACCTGTATCTATACATTCACTTACAATTGTAACATCTTGTCATTCATAATCTTTGATTATTCCGTTAGATCACAAATCTAAGTTAACAATAGCAATACAGACAGAGCAGTTCTAACCTTCAGTGTGATATCCCATTACAACGCAGTCTAATGTGACAAAAGTCATTAAAAACCACTGAAAATGTCAATTAATAGCTTATTGCCATTATTTACTTAACTCGTTAGGGATCAAGATGACCATTGCTACATCTGTATGTTAAATATAAGTTATGCTGTAATCAGCTTTTGTGGTTAATACAAGAGCAGAACAATCTGGCATCAAATAGGAAAACCCCGGATGAGTAGTAATAGCACTTTACCTATAATTCATATTAATTGCATAAGTTATTGTATACATAATACATACTAAAAGTACAGAGAACCCCAAATTAAGCAGTACTTTCCAGCTCCTGCGAAAGCAACTGTCGGGGCATACTGGGAGTTGTAGTTTTGCAACAGCATTAGTAACAAATTTGAGAGCACTACATTTCAACAGAAAAACAAGCTATATCCATAAGTAGTTTAAATTTACTTACAAGTACAAGGAGAAATTCCAGTTCAATCAAGTATCAGTTTTCAGGCAGTTCTTGCAGGTTTTAAAGCAGACGATGAAGTATCTTATTTAAATGAAGGTAGAGATTTCTCCTCCCCAGTGCTTTGCATAAAACTCCCCTTAGATATAAAAAGGAACAGATGGAATTTCATTGAGCTTTCTGTTGTGTGTTCTGCACAAACATACAATTATCATGTATTAATTAATTGCTCAGTGTATATTGTATTGTATAAGTCTATTCTTTCTATTCTGCAGTATGCTGCAGCAAGAGAATGTCTAAAATTACAAACTGTGTATAAATTTGCAAATGTGTTAAATGAATTGCCGATGCACTGCTCAAAATTGAAATTGCAACACAAAGAAGTAAAAGTCATGGAATTATAGAAATCACAGTATCAATAGACCAGTTATTGATGTACAAATATAAAATATGAAAATAAAATATTCAAAACATCTTGATTTATTGTATATGCCTTGGCATGCTACTGTATCAATGAGGTTATTAATGGTTGTTTGACAAATGCTCTGCCACGCTGAATGCATTTGGGTATGCAAATCATCAAGATCCACTGCAGGCAGCTACCTTGGTGATTCCTGACCAATGTCTGGAGATCCTGCTGGCCATGGTAGCATGTTTAGGTCACACAGGCTGCTCAGAGTCGCATGAGCAACATGTGTCCTGGTATTGTCGTGTTAAAAAAGGCTCCTGGGACACATTGGAGAAATGGGCATGCCACTGGTTTCATGACCAAATCAATGTAAGGCCGATGCTGTTAGTGTAAATGAAGACTAGAGGGGTCTGGCTACTGTGCATTATGCCACCCAACACCATAATTACAGGAATTGAACTGGTGTGATGTTCCCTTGTGAAGGCCTTTTCATGGCATTACCCACAGGGTCCACAGACTATCAGTACATCTGGTACATAAGTGTGACTCATCATTGAAGAGGATAGACCTCCATTCCAGCCTCCATTGCCATCCTGATGTGCACTATCTTGCTGTGCTTTACAGAGTAGTAGCATGAGGCTTATAAAACAAATGGCCAATAGCCTAATATTATGCAAAGGCCTTCTGTTGGTTTGTGTAGACACTGTTTGCCACCCTAAGCATAGGATATGACATTCAATTTAACTTGCAGTACGATCCGTGCCTGCAGAGGTTTTGCCTCTGTGCACCTCTTGCTGTCATTCCAGTTTGTAATTTTTCTTCCAGTTACCATAACACACAGCATTGAATGGTGCTGATATCTCAGGGCGTAGAGATCTGCGGGAGTGATAAACCAAGGTCTCTTAGTTCAAGGATTCTGTCCCTCTCAGTTTTATTGTTGCAATAACTGGCACATTGACGAATGGGGGCATTGCAGAATCATTCCACAAGATTTGATCTGATTTTTGAGATTTTGTGTGGCTAAAAAACTATGCTATCAATCAGGCATTTGTGTCCCAGCCACAAGCCACAGATTAGAGCTAGGTGCTTGAAAATGTGATCATCTCAAGATGTTAAGGACACCTGTTAATTCCTTGATTTTCATCACTTTATGGTTAGTCCTTTTTGGTGTTGCAATTTTAATGTTGAAGAGTGTAGATGATAGATAGATAGATGGATAGATGAAATGTAATGGGCAGCACTGCAGTATTCTGGTAAAAATGGAGTGCCAGCAGCTGAAGAGGCGATCCACCAACTATATATGATAGAAAATGAAAAAACTCCATGGCACTTCCAAAAAAAAGGTGTGTGTTTATTCACCAGAAAGCGACGTTTCAGTCCTCTCAATGGGACCTTTTTCAAGCACTGGTCACTGGATACTTATTATCTCAGACCAGCAAATAGTTGTTGCATACTTCCAGGGTTACTTACGGTTTGATGATATATCCCAGTGTCAATTATATGAAGTTTGCAGGGGACTCATATGCAGAGAAGGATCGGGTGAGGAAAAACGTGGTGAGGATATCACTGATGAATATTCCAGGGAAACGCAGCATAGGGGTCAAAGATTGAACAATTGGTAACACCTATATCTCCCTATGCGTCCCTACCTACACCTCAGTCCAGGGACACCCCTTGATGGTAGGGGTTCCCTGTCCTCGTCCCTTATCTGTATTCCCCTGTAAAACACTACTTTAGTAAAGGAAAGGGGATGTAAATGAGTAAAATGATGCTGAGCATATATAGGTAAAGGACAACCAATATAAATATAAAGACAATTTCCCTTCAGCATTCCATTCAGGCTCAGTTGCATGGACTCTATAAGACTTCTGAAAAAGCAGAAGATACTTTAAGTACTGTAAGTTCTGAGGGCCTCAATGGATCTTACTTGTTTTCCAAGTCCATCTCACAGACAATCAGATTGAATTTGGGGAATTTGAAGACTGATTTAACACTTTGAACTCATAGTTGTGTTCCTCAAACCATTCCTCAATTTTTTTTAGCAATGTGGATGCAAATCCATTGTTACGACCAGTGTGGATTCTCTGTGTCAACCAAGGAATGGCAGCCACTAACCCCCCTCACTGGAGACAGGACAGAATACAGCAAGAGAAAAACTGAACCACTACCTACAGAATTAGCTAATCTAGTTGACAGCTGACTCACAGTCAGACAACAGATAATGCTCAATTAGCTCAAGTTGCAGTAAGAACCGCAGTTAGTGGGAACTGAGTCCAATATCTGACAGGTGGTATTGCCAGATAATCACCAAATGCAAAGGCTTAGTTGGTTTGCTAGTTCAAACTAAGATGGCTTGGAAGGCCAACCCCACTCTAGCAACTCTAAATGGATAGGTAAAATACAACCTGCTCATCAATGCTTGCTTAGAGAAACTATTGGGGGGGGGGGGGGGGGGGGTCAAAACAAAAGTTTGCAACCCAATTCTCTGATACCTTTATACTACTCCTCAATTGCTTCCTCTAATGTCACAGTTAATGTTGTTTTCTCACCTCAGTGCAACAATTAAACATAAACACTAAACTCCCGCAAATCCTAGCACTTTGCATCTTGGCCCTCAATAAAAAAAAAATTATAATCCTCCTTCCTTTGTCCATATCTCTCAACCTTTTGTAATGCTCTGTAATCTAGATCCTCATGAATGACTGTATACATAGCTATGGTTCCTTTTAATAAAAGAATGCAGACTGGAGTGGTTTCATAGTCATTTTGACGCCTGGCTGCTAAAATTTTGAATGATCCAAAAAGTATCATCTGTGTGCAATATAAAACTTCAAATCTGTTGAAGGAATTTTTACCAAACAGCAAGTTCTCTTTTGCCTGGCCATGCTATCTTACTCATAATCCCAAAAAATCTACAAGAAAAAAAATTCCACCTTCATTACATCCTGTCATTGTGAGCACTAGGTCTCTCAGTAGGAGACTAAAGAGTATATGTAGATAATTTGTCTTAGCTCCTTCTCCAATGGGTACCTGCTAACCTCAGGGACAGTAAGGAAGTTTTAAGGGTGTTTCATAGTTTCAGTTGACATAAAGAAAATATTTTTATCTCCTGTGATGTTGTTGGGCTCTCAGTGGTACTCAAGTACTTTTTGTAAAGGTCCAAATACTTGGACAGGTGAAGGTCCAAGCCCCAAAAAATGAAGGATGAACAACACCAATGGAGTGCTGCAGCAATTTTTTTGCCTTTAATCTCACCTAATCCCCATTCTGACGAGCACACAGTAATAATATCCCCTTAGTGCCACCTAACAATGATGATGCGCCTTTGTGCCCCTTAGACATTATGACAGTATGATGCCCCCTTAGAGCCCACTCACAGCAGTATTGCCCTTAAAGGGAACCTGTCACCGGGATTTTGTGTATAGAGCTGAGGACATAGGTTGCTGGATGGCCACTAGCATAACCACAATACCCAGTCCCCATAGCTCTGTGTGCTTTTATTGCTTTAAAAAACCGATTTGATACATATGCAAATTAACCTGAGATGAGTCCTGTATGTGAGATGAGTCGGGGACAGGACTCATCTCAGGGTAATTTGCATATGTATCAAATCGTTTTTTTTTCCACAATAAAAGCACACAGAGCTATGGGGATTGGGGATTGTGGATGTGCTAGCGGCCATCTAGCAACCCCTGTCCTCGGCTCTATACACAAAATCCCAGTGACAGGTTCCCTTTAAGTGTTCCCTTACAGCAGGGTGATCCCTCGGTACCACCACACAGTTTGATGCTCCTTTAGTGCCCCTAACACAATGTGATGCCCCCAACAGTGAAATGATCCCTTAAGTGCCTCGAACACAAAGCAATGTCACACAATATTATGCCCCCTTAAATACCCCCTCACAGAGTGATGCACTCTTTAATGCCCCCTCACACTGTATGATATCTCCATAATTGTCCATCACACAGTATGATGTCTGCTTAAGTGGCCCCCCATACAAAGTGATGACCTCAAAGTGCCCACCATGCAGTATGATGCACCATTAAATGACCTCCACAAAGTACTGCCTCCTCGAGTGGCCACACACAGAATCATGTCCGCTTAAAGGGGTTGTCTAACTTCAGTAAGTGGCATTTATCATGTAGAGAAAGTTAATACAAGGTACTTACTAACGTATTGTTATTATCCATATTGCTTCCTTTTCTGGATGGATTCATTTTTACATTACATTATACAATGTTTGTTTCCATGGTTACAGACCACCTTGCAATCCATCAGTGGTGGTAGTGCTTGCACAATATAAGAAAAAGCACTAGCCTATGTGAGCTCCCACGGTCCCAGCCACCAGAGAGGCTGACGCTTTATCCTATAGTGTGCAAGCACGACCACCACTGATGGATTGCAGCGTGGTCTGTAACCATGGAAACAAGCAGTGTATAATGTGATGGAAAAATTAATCCAGCCAGCAAAGGAAGCAATATGGATAATAACCAATATATTAGTAAGTGGCTTGTATTAACGTTCTCTACATGATAAATGCCATTTAAGGGGCATTTATAGAGTTAAGCCCCCCTTAAGTGGCCCCCACACAGAGTGATGTCCCCTCATAGAATTATGTCTCCTTAGATTTCCCTCCACACAATGATGTCACCCTCATAATTATGGCCTGCTTAGTGGCCTCCCTTACAAAGTTATGCCCCTTTAGATGGCCGCCCACACAGTGAATCCCCCATCATAGTTATGCCTCCTTAGATGGCCCATCCACAGTTATGCCCCCTTAGATGGCCCACCACACAGTGATAGATACCCCTATAATAGTTATGTCCCCTTTAGTGGACCCACACAGTTTTGCCCCTTTAGATGGCCCCACACATTTATGCCCCCTTAGACTATCCCCAAAACAATAATGCGCTCATCACAGTTATGCCCTCTTTAGTGGTCCCACAAAAAGGTATGTGCCCTTAGATGGCCCCCCATACAGTGATGTCTCCAATATATGGTAGTTAAGCACCCTTTAGTTACCTCCAAAACACAGTTACAACCCCTTAGATTGCCAAATCCAAGAAAATACAAAATCCATGCCCATACAATCCATGCCCATACAATCTAACAAACACATAAACTTGCTAGAAAATCCACAAGCGTCAACGTGCATTCCAATCCAGCATCCTTTACATATCCTTTTCACCAATGTGAGGGCAAATATGCCAAGAATTGGCCGGAAAGAAAACTGCTGCTCGTATGCCGGGCCTCCGCCGTTCCCCAGTTAGTTTCCTACTTTTCCTCCCACCTTCTCAACATCCCATTATGCACCCCCAATACTGAGACGCTGTGCCCCCCAAAACTATACTGTAGAAACAGAAACCCCCTGAAAATGCTTGTTACACACAGATAGCACCCCCTTCAATAATTATTGGAACACAATGCTGTAAAAATAACTGCACCCAGCAAATAGGGCTCCTGACACTAATAGTGTAACCATAATGTCCCCCAAAAATAACTGTGCTAAGCTAATACTATGCCAGGGCGCCTCCACAGTAACAGTGCTCCCCAAAATCCCAACAATAGTAATAATTCTGTGCCAGAGTGCACTTAGTAGTAATAGTGCTCCTACAGTGCCCCCAACAGTAATTGTGTTCCAGAAGTAATAATGCTCCCATAGTCCCCAAGTTGTAATAAAGCCCCCTTATAATGTGTGCCAGTACCAAAAATGCTCCGTTGTGTGGCAGTAAAAAAAAAAAACTCCTCTTAGTGCCCCCAATGTCCCCAAAGTGCCCTCATGTGATCCAATGACCCGTACTGTGTGCCACTACAAAAAACAATTAGTGCCCCCAGTTGAGCTAAGGTGCCCATAGTGCCCCTATAATTTGTGCCAGTATAAAATACTCCTATATAGTGCCCTCAGAAGATGCCCCCATAGTGCTCCTCCCTGTTCTATATAGTTCCCCCATAGTGATCCTCCCCATCCCCATAGTGCCCTTCATAATGTGGCAGTATAAAATGCCCCTATTGACAAAATGCCCCACATAGATGCCCCCATAATGCTTCTCTCCCCCCTTCCCCATAGTGGTACCAAAATGGGTGCCAGTATTAAATGCCCCTATATATTGCCCCCATAGTGCTCTTTTCCCCCCTTCTCCATAGTGCCCCCCATAATGTGCCAGTATATAGGGCTCCACTCCCCTTCTTGCCATACTGTACTGAAAATAATTAAAACAATAAACATTTATACTTACCTCCATGACACTGCCTCTTCCGGCCTGTGTCCCACTTTGTATGGCTCAGGCGGCGCAATGACGGCCTAGTGCCTGTAGCCTATCAGAGGAACGGGCAAGGGAGATGCAGCTGTCATATATAGAGATATAACAGAGCTGAGTGTGCTGGGGCAGCTGTCATGTGTATAGAGATATAGCAGAGCTGAGTGTGCTGGGGCAGCTGTCATGTGTATAGATGTAGCAGAGCTGGGTGTGCTGGGGCAGCTGTCATGTGTATAGATGTAGCAGAGCTGGGTGTGCTGGGGCAGCTGTCGTGTATAGATGTAGCATAGCTGGGTGTGCTGGGGCAGCTATCTTATATAAAAGGACTAAGGATCCGCATCTATAGTGATCTGAAACCGGTCGATTTTCTGCATTGCTTTATGTTGGTTTTTATCTGCACGGGATTGAATAAAGCCTGAAAGTATTTTTCAGTGAAGCTGGACCATCTTTCTTTCCTTTGGGATCCGCTGTGCGCCCAAGGTTCAGGGCAAGGTCCGGGCTCCTGGCTTCCTGTGGATGAGCGCGGCATTTTCCAGTGTTGCTCCATAGCTATCTTATATAGAGCTATAGCAGGCTGAGTGCACTGTGGCAGCTGTCATGTGTATAGATGTACACTAGCTATCAAAGCTATTAACGAGTCTACAGTTTGCTGGGCGGCTTCTGCGGTCCCCGTTCTGAAGCGTGCGCTGAACAGTGCCCTGCGCATGCGCTGGATCTTGTGAAGTCAGGGGACAGTAAGCGCCGCCCAGCGAAGTGTCAAGGAACCATGAACCAGACGTACAACAAGAGATAAGTGGAAAATAAGAAGGCTTTATTGAAAATCAAGCCGTAAGCAAAAGTCCAAACGGATGGCTAAACCGAAGCAGGGTCTTGCGTAGACAGAGGTCAGGAACCAGAAGGGTAGTCAGACGAAGCCTGGATCAGGAACCAGCAGGGTAGTCAGACGAAGCCAGGATCAGGAACCAACGGGGTAGTCAGACGAAGCCAGGATCAGGAACCAACGGGGTAGTCAGACGAGGCCAGGATCAGGAACCAGAAGCAGCAGCAGTCTTAGAAGCATGTGAACACAGAAGGACCAAGCAAGGAACTGAAGCCACAGACCTCCTATATATATGAGCTAGGCATCCAGCTCCTCCCAGTGGGAAGGAGAAGCCGCAGGGTGGGAGGCTACAAGAAACCCAGAAACCAAGATGGCCGCCAGCACATGTCAAACGAAGGAGAACAGTGAGAAGGTAAGACCATGACACGAAGTGAATATTGATGAGCTGGGCGGCGCTTACTGTCCCCGACTTTACAAGATCCGGCGCATGCTCTGGGCACTGTTAAGCGAAGCGCTTCAGAGCGGGGACCGCAGAAGCCGCCCAGCAAACTGAATATTCATGAGCTGGGCGGCGCTTCAAAGCGGCAGTTGGGGGAGGCTGGCTGGGCGCAAGAGAGGTGAAACGCCGCCCCTTGGGCAGATTGAAGACCGTTGGAGCAGGTTTTAAAACTTAAAGTTTACTGTATGTATAATGTGGACAGGGGGATACTTATATGATTGTAATACCCATTATAAGACCTGTACTGCCATATATATACCTCAATATGCTTATTGGCCCTGTCAGTGTCCCTTTAATCATACCCAGTGTCACCCATAGCCAGTCTCCTGCCCCCTTAATCATACCCTGTCACCTTTGCCCAGTCCCCTGCCCCCCTTAATCATACCCAGTATCACCGAGAGCCAGTCCCCTGCCCCCCTTAATCATACCCTGTCACCTTTACCCAGTCCCCTGCCCTTCTTAATCATACCCGGTGTCACCCTTACCCAGTCCTCTGCCCCCTAAATTTGACCCTGCCCCCTTAATTATACCCAGTGTCACCCAGAGCCAGTCCCCTGCCCCCTTAATCATACCCTGTCACCTTTACCCAGTCCCATGCCCTTCTTAATCATACCCAGTGTCACCCTTACCCAGTCCCCTGTCCCCTCAATTAAACCCTGCCCCCTTAATCATACTCAGTGTCACCCTTATCCAGTCCCCTGCCCCCTTAATCATACCCAGTGTCTGTGACCCTTAATTTAAGAGGGGAAGGGTCTAATTGAGGGGGCAGGGGATTGGCTCTGGGTGACACTGTGTATGATTAAGGGGGGCAGGGGACTGGGCAAAGGTGACAGGGTATGATTAAGGAGGTAGGGGACTGGCTATGGGTGACACTGGGTATGATTGTACTTGTTTTCACTTGCACTTAAATTATCTGTAATAAAAAAAACAGTTTGTTGCAAAGATTGTTTTCCTCTTTGTGTACGTTTAGGTGAACCTGGGGGGGGGGGGGGGCACAAGATTAGCTTGCACAGGGCGCTGCCACCGCCACCGGGCCCGGATTGTTCAGTCCATTGTCTGCCCCTGGCTCTCACTACATTTTCGGGGGGGGGGGGGGGTGATTTGTCCCATTGCCCCCCCCCCCCTGGATCCGCCAATGAGTGCAGTGATGGCAGAAGGGAGATACCCCTGCTTTTAAGTGAATTTAATCTATCTGTGCAGCTGAAAAAGGGAATAATATTGCTGAAAAAAACATTAGGAAGCCCAAACATAACTTTGTATGATTGTACAAAGAAGCAAAACCATTCTGCAAACTTTCTTTGAAAACTCAGGTATACTTCAACACATTTTGTTTTTTGGCATTGAAAAGGTTTGTAAACTAGAATGAGGAGTCAGCTGGCAAAGGCATATGTTAAACTGGCAGGAATTAAAAGATTTCCAGACCGCATAAACTATAGAAGTGATTTATTAGCTATATATTAATCTGCATTGTGCATGATGTTATGTCTTTTCCTGACTTCTGCTCCGGTTTGTATTTATTCCATAAACGTTTTTCTTTTTGCTGCTCCAAATAATTATGTGCTGTGTTTGCCATAGATCGATGTGGTAGGTCCCTTTACTTTTAAATAATGTGAACAAGAACAGCTGTGACCAAAATACATTAGCATAATGATCTGTGTGATTGTGGACTCTAGTAGACTCTCTCAACTAGTTGGCCCCAGAATTCTGAACATCATTCCTTAGCCTCCTGCCACTCCCTTGGTTAGCTTGGTTAAGTTTTCCTAGCAAGCATATGTTTATCACTTTCCCCTACAATCATTATGGAATAATAAGTCCTTTCTCCAGAACTAGACCTACATCCTCCTCTTCACTTGGTGGTGAGTAGGATAGCCTTGACTGGCTTTACCAAGTTCTTTCCTCCACTAGTTTTATAACTTTTGAAGGCCTATGGGACAAATATTTAATCACTCAATTTAATTGCTAACAGAGATGAGCGAATCAAAGTTGACGAAGTGGAATTCGATTTGAATTTCAGGAAAAATTCGATTCACACAGAATTTTCTCACATTTCGTGGTAACAAATCGCATTTTTTCCTAAAATGGCTGCTTCACAAGTGAGGACATAGAGCAAGGAACTCTGGTAAGGCGGGATCACCCATAATGCCATGCATGCAGCCATTCAGCAGACAGCCAGCCTTGTGATGTCACAGCCCTATAAATAGCCTCAGCCATCTTGGATTCTGCCAATTTCCAGTGTACTTAGTGCAGGCAGAGACGTCAGCAGGCGCTAGGGACAGTGTATAAGTGGAAAAAGAAACATTTATTTGCTGTTCAGCACTGCAGTTACATGTTCTAAAGCCCTTTTTGCCATGTATTAGTGCCAAAAGTAAAATATATTTGCCTCTCAGCAGTGCAGTTACATGTTCTAAAGCCTTTTGTGGCATGTATAAGTGGAAAAAGAAACATTTATTTGCAGTTCAGCGGTGCAGTTACATGTTCTAAAGCCCTTTTTGCAGTGTATTAGTGGAAAAAGTTAAATATATTTGCCGTTCAGCGGTGCAGTTATATGTTCTAAAGCCATTTTTGTTGTGTATTAGTGGAAAAAGTAACATGTATTTGCCGTTCAGTGGTACAGTTACATGTTCTAAAGACTTATGGTGTGTATAAGCGGAAAAAGAAAAATATATTTGCTCTTCAGCAAAGTAATTATATATTATAAAGCCCTTTTTTGTCATGTATTTGTGGCAAAAGTAAAATATATTTGCCGTGCAGCTATATGTTCTAAAGCCTTTGGTGGCGTGTTTTATTGGAAAAATAAAAATGTATTTGTTTTTCAGCGGTGCAGTTATATGTTCTAAAGCCTTTGGTGGCGTGTATTAGTGGCAAAAGTAAAAAAAAAATGCTGTTCAGCGGTGCAGTTATATTTTCTAAAGCCTTTTGTATCGTATTAGTGGCAAAATAATATATATCTGATGTTCAGCGGTACAGTTACATGTTCTAAAGACTTTCGTAGCGTGTATAAGTGGAAAAAGAAAAATATATTTGCTCTTCAGCGGTGCAATTATATGTTCTAAAGCCATTTTTGCAGTGTATTAATGGAAAAAGTATAATATATTTGCCATTCAGTGGTGCAGTTATATGTTCTAAAGCCTTTTGTTGCTTGAATTAGTGGCAAAAAAAATTATTTGCCGTTCAGTGGTGCAGTAATATATTCTAAAGCCATTTTTGCAGTGTATTAGAGGCAAAAGTAAAATATATTTGCCTTTGAGCGGTGCAGTTACATGTTCTAAAGCCTTTTGTGTTGTATTAGTGGCAACAGTAAAATATATATGCCGTTCAGTGGTGCAGATATATGTTCTAAAGCCCTTTTTGCTGTGTATTAGTGGCAAAACTAAAATATATTTGCCGTTCAGCGTTGCAGTTATATGTTCTAAAGCCCTTTTTGTCGTGTATTAGTGGCAAAAGTAAAATATGTTTGCTGTTCAGCGGCACAGTTATATGTTCTCAAGCCTTTTGTGGCATTTATAAGTGGAAAAAAATAAGGGCCTATTTGCCTTCCAGCGGTGCAGGTGCTAAAGCAATTTTTTGTGTGTATTAGAGGGCTATTAGCCATTGTGTGGTGAAATGAGAAAATTACAGGGGTGTGGTAATAAAAATTTTATTTTTTTATCTGATCTAACAGTATGTCAGACAGAGAAGTGTTAAGCCCTTCACAGGGGAGTGGCAGAGGCCTAAATGTTTATGGCACAGGCACAGGTTGCAGCAGAGTAAGGGGGCATGGCAGCAGGAGTCGCAGCGAGAGGCCTTAGCTCTTGGTGTCATCTAGCAGTCGTATCTTGACTAGCGACCCAGCAGTTCTTGAATGGTTGACTCGGTCATCTCTGTTTTGGATCCACTCCTGTTTTTTTGGGGAATTAGCAATACTGATGGATTACTGACCAAATGCTGAGTGAGTGAAGGCAGATGCTCAATAGACAGGATTCGTTTTTTGGGGGTTATTGTTCTGATGGATCAGAGGAAGGGCAAAATAATCAGTGACGTCAACACAAACTTACTGCTGAAACTCTCTCCACTATGTCGGGGGCTCTACTTGTTTAAGCGTTTAATAGAACAGGTTCTGTAGACATCTATGTGGAATCAGCTGATGGTGTAAAAGGAGTGCACTTTTTCTTGATGCTAACATTGACCTGTAAGGCTGAGTTCATACTTAAGTTATTTGGTCAGTTTTGGCCCCGAAACTGCCCAAATAAGTGAAGTGTGCAGTGATATTAAGAGTGACGCCTGTCCTCTGCATGTCATACTGACTCACAGTTTTATTTCACTACCAAAGCAGACTCCATATGTGTGTAACTGCAAGGCACAGTGTCCTACACCACTATAAAGGCTCTCTGCAGCCAGGAAATAGCAGTTTTTTAACGCGATTCGCTGCAAATTAATTCTGATCAAAGCACATTTTTTTCCATAAATTCGGCAAACTGGCTGAATTGAATTTTTGAAAAATTCGCTCATCTCTAATTCTTACAAATCAAATTATGAGTTTCCTTACTTCCGTCCAAACCATGACTCCGATATGGGCTTTACCTGACACTCAGTTAGGTCTCTGATTTACTTTCTGGACATATTGACATATGGGGTGGGACTTGGTAAGCATGTGGGAAATAATATGTAAAGCATGGATACATTGCTATTCCAATAATACCAACATGTACGTAGAATTAGTGTATTAAGTCCTCATACACTGGCATATGTTACCTTCATGCATAGCACATGCTGTACTTGATGCTGTAATCAGATTCATTGTTTCTTTTTTTAAAGTCTTTATTATGTTCAATACAAATTACATCATAAAAGAAACAAATCACATATTTTCATCCCTTATTTATCCCATCCCCCTACCTTCCCCTAAAAAAAACCTAAAAACAACAAAACAACCCTATTTACTTTAACTTTTTCCTTACAATGCCGGTGACAAACTCGCTCCCAACCAGGATAACCACATCTATTCCCATCAACTTATTTGATTTCTACACAGAAAATATATTTTCTCATTGCCAATGACCTTACTAAACAAACCTTCCCACTTATGGGAATTGCCAGAGTTTTATCAGTTCCCCACTCTCTAGCAATAACAATCCTTCCTAAGAATAAAACTTGATGCTTACATTTTGGGTATATTACCAAAAGGGATGAGCGAACTCGAACTGTATAGTTCGGGTTCGTACCGAATTTTGGGGTGTCCGTGACACGGACCCGAACCCGGACATTTTCGTAAAAGTCCGGGTTCGGGTTCGGTGTTCGTCGCTTTCTTGGCGCTTTTGTGACGCTTTCTTGGCGCTTTTTGAAAGGCTGCAAAGCAGCCAATCAACAAGCGTCATACTACTTGCCCCAAGAGGCCGTCACAGCCATGCCTACTATTGGCATGGCTGTGATTGGCCAGAGCACCATGTGACCCAGCCTCTATTTAAGCTGGAGTCACATAGCGCCGCCCGTCACTCTGCTCTGATTAGCGTAGGGAGAGGTTGCGGATGCGACAGTAGGGCGAGATTAGGCAGATTAACTCCTCCAAAGGACTTCACTTGATTAATCGATCGATCTGCAGCTGTGCATCATTGAGCTGCTGAAATTCAAATGCTCACTCACTGTTTTTAGGCTGCCCAGACCGTTTGTCAGTCACTTTTTTCTGGGGTGATCGGCGGCCATTTTGTGTCTTGTGCGGTGCTGCGACCAAGTGCATCCAAGCTGCGACCAAGTGCATTTAACCCTCAATGGTGTGGTTGTTTTTTGGCTAAAGCCTACATCAGGGTGAAGCTGTCACACCAAGTGCATTTAACCAGCAATAGTCTGTTTATTTTTTGGCCATATACTACATCAGGGGCAAGCTGCGCCCGTCACCAAGTGCATTTAACCCTCAGTAGTGTGGTTGGTCAAGCTGTGACACCAAGTGTATTTAACCAGCAATAGTCTGTTCATTTTTTGGCCATATACTACATCAGGGGCAAGCTGCGCCCGTCACCAAGTGCATTTAACCCTCAGTAGTGTGGTTGGTCAAGCTATCACACCAAGTGCATTTAACCAGCAATAGTCTGTTCATTTTTTGGCCATATACTAAATCAGGGGCAAGCTGCACCCGTCACCAAGTGCATTTAACCAGCAATAGTCTGTTCATTTTTTGGCCATATACTACATCAGGGGCAAGCTGCGCCCGTCACCAAGTGCATTTAACCCTCAGTAGTGTGGTTGGTCAAGCTATCACACCAAGTGCATTTAACCAGCAATAGTCTGTTCATTTTTTGGCCATATACTAAATCAGGGGCAAGCTGCGCCCGTCACCAAGTGCATTTAACCAGCAATAGTCTGTTCATTTTTTGGCCATATACTACATCAGGGGCAAGCTGCGCCCGTCACCAAGTGCATTTAACCCTCAGTAGTGTGGTTCGTCAAGCTGTGACACCAAGTGCATTTAACCAGCAATAGTCTGTTCATTTTTTGGCCATATACTACATCAGGGGCAAGCTGCGCCCGTCACCAAGTGCATTTAACCAGCAATAGTGTGGTTATTTTTTGGGCATATCCCAGTCTAATTCTGTCACTAAATCCATACCGGTCACCCAGCGCCTAAATACTAGGCCTCAAATTTATATCCCGCTAAATCTGTCGTTACCGCTGTACTGTTGTGGCTGGGCAAGTTATTTAGTGTCCGTTAAAGCACATTTTTTGTTCAGGGTTGAAATACAATTCCCAATTTAGCAATTTCATAATTTAGTGGTTTCTGCTATATCAGAGCTATTTGAAATCTATCCCTAAAAGGGTATATAATATTCAAGGTGCACATTGGGTCATTCAGAATAACTTCACACACACCCGCTACTGTGTATTTCCAAGTCTAATTCTGTCACTAAACCCATACCTGTCACCCAGCGCGTAAATACTAGGCCTCAAATTTATATCCCGCTAAATCTCTCGTTACCGCTGTACTGTTGTTGCTGGGCAAGTTATTTAGTGTCCATCAAAGCACATTTTTTGTTCTGGGTTGAAATACAATTCCCAATTTAGCAATTTCATAATTTAGTGGTTCCTGCTATATCAGAGCTATTTGAAATCTATCCCTAAAAGGGTATATAATATTCAAGGTGCACATTGGGTCATTCAGAATGACTTCACACACACCCGCTACTGTGTATTTCCAAGTCTAATTCTGTCACTAAACCCATACCTGTCACCCAGCGCCTAAATACTAGGCCTCAAATTTATATCCTGCTAAATCTCTCGTTACCGCTGTCCTGTTGTGGCTGGGAAAGTTATTTAGTGTCCGTCAAAGCACATTTTTTGTTCTGGGTTGAAATACAATTCCCAATTTAGCAATTTCATAATTTAGTGGTTCCTGCTATATCAGAGCTAATTGAAATCTATCCCTAAAAGGGTATATAATATTCAAGGTGCACATAGGGTCATTCAGAATAACTTCACACACACCCGCTACTGTGCATTTCCAAGTCTAATTCTGTCACTAAACCCATACCTGTCACCCAGCGCCTAAATACTAGGCCTCAAATTTATATCCCGCTAAATCTCTCGTTACCGCTGTCCTGTTGTGGCTGGGAAAGTTATTTAGTGTCCGTCAAAGCACATTTTTTGTTCTGGGTTGAAATACAATTCCCAATTTAGCAATTTCATAATTTAGTGGTGTCTGCTATATCAGAGCTATTTGAAATCTATCCCTAAAAGGGTATATAATATTCAAGGTGCACATAGGGTCATTCAGAATAACTTCACACACACCCGCTACTGTGTATTTCCAAGTCTAATTTTGTCACTAAACCCATACCTGTCACCCAGCGCCTAAATACTAGGCCTCAAATTTATATCCTGCTAAATCTCTCGTTACCGCTGTCCTGTTGTGGCTGGGAAAGTTATTTAGTGTCCGTCAAAGCACATTTTTTGTTCTGGGTTGAAATACAATTCCCAATTTAGCAATTTCATAATTTAGTGGTTCCTGCTATATCAGAGCTATTTGAAATCTATCCCTAAAAGGGTATATAATATTCAAGGTGCACATAGGGTCATTCAGAATAACTTCACACACACCCGCTACTGTGCATTTCCAAGTCTAATTCTGTCACTAAACCCATACCTGTCACCCAGCGCCTAAATACTAGGCCTCAAATTTATATCCCGCTAAATCTCTCGTTACCGCTGTCCTGTTGTGGCTGGGAAAGTTATTTAGTGTCCGTCAAAGCACATTTTTTGTTCTGGGTTGAAATACAATTCCCAATTTAGCAATTTCATAATTTAGTGGTTTCTGCTATATCAGAGCTATTTGAAATCTATCCCTAAAAGGGTATATAATATTCAAGGTGCACATAGGGTCATTCAGAATAACTTCACACACACCCGCTACTGTGTATTTCCAAGTCTAATTCTGTCACTAAACCCATACCTGTCACCCAGCGCCTAAATACTAGGCCTCAAATTTATATCCCGCTAAATCTCTCGTTACCGCTGTCCTGTTGTGGCTGGGAAAGTTATTTAGTGTCCGTCAAAGCACATTTTTTGTTCTGGGTTGAAATACAATTCCCAATTTAGCAATTTCATAATTTAGTGGTTTCTGCTATATCAGAGCTATTTGAAATCTATCCCTAAAAGGGTATATAATATTCAAGGTGCACATAGGGTCATTCAGAATAACTTCACACACACCCGCTACTGTGTATTTCCAAGTCTAATTTTGTCACTAAACCCATACCTGTCACCCAGCGCCTAAATACTAGGCCTCAAATTTATATCCTGCTAAATCTCTCGTTACCGCTGTCCTGTTGTGGCTGGGAAAGTTATTTAGTGTCCGTCAAAGCACATTTTTTGTTCTGGGTTGAAATACAATTCCCAATTTAGCAATTTCATAATTTAGTGGTTCCTGCTATATCAGAGCTATTTGAAATCTATCCCTAAAAGGGTATATAATATTCAAGGTGCACATAGGGTCATTCAGAATAACTTCACACACACCCGCTACTGTGCATTTCCAAGTCTAATTCTGTCACTAAACCCATACCTGTCACCCAGCGCCTAAATACTAGGCCTCAAATTTATATCCCGCTAAATCTCTCGTTACCGCTGTCCTGTTGTGGCTGGGAAAGTTATTTAGTGTCCGTCAAAGCACATTTTTTGTTCTGGGTTGAAATACAATTCCCAATTTAGCAATTTTATAATTTAGTGGTTTCTGCTATATCAGAGCTATTTGAAATCTATCCCTAAAAGGGTATATAATATTCAAGGTGCACATAGGGTCATTCAGAATAACTTCACACACACCCGCTACTGTGTATTTCCAAGTCTAATTCTGTCACTAAACCCATACCTGTCACCCAGCGCCTAAATACTAGGCCTCAAATTTATATCCCGCTGAATTTGAATACAATACATTGGGCCAAATAATATTTTTGTTGTTGTGGTGAACCATAACAATGAGAAAAACATCTAGTAAGGGACGCGGACGTGGACATGGTCGTGGTGGTGTTAGTGGACCCTCTGGTGCTGGGAGAGGACGTGGCCGTTCTGCCACATCCACACGTCCTAGTGTACCAACTACCTCAGGTCCCAGTAGCCGCCAGAATTTACAGCGATATATGGTGGGGCCCAATGCCGTTCTAAGGATGGTAAGGCCTGAGCAGGTACAGGCATTAGTCAATTGGGTGGCCGACAGTGGATCCAGCACGTTCACATTATCTCCCACCCAGTCTTCTGCAGAAAGCGCACAGATGGCGCCTGAAAACCAACCCCATCAGTCTGTCACATCACCCCCATGCATACCAGGGAAACTGTCTCAGCCTCAAGTTATGCAGCAGTCTCTTATGCTGTTTGAAGACTCCGCTGGCAGGGTTTCCCAAGGGCATCCACCTAGCCCTTCCCCAGCGGTGAAAGATATAGAATGCACTGACGCACAACCACTTATGTTTCCTGATGATGAGGACATGGGAATACCACCTCAGCATGTCTCTGATGATGACGAAACACAGGTGCCAACTGCTGCGTCTTTCTGCAGTGTGCAGACTGAACAGGAGGTCAGGGATTAAGACTGGGTGGAAGACGATGCAGGGGATGATGAGGTCCTAGACCCCACATGGAATGAAGGTCGTGCCACTGACTTTCACAGTTCGGAGGAAGAGGCAGTGGTGAGACCGAGCCAACAGCGTAGCAAAAGAGGGAGCAGTGGGCAAAAGCAGAACACCCGCCGCCAAGAGACTCCGCCTGCTACTGCCCGCCGCCATCTGGGACCGAGCACCCCAAAGGCAGCTTCAAGGAGTTCCCTGGCATGGCACTTCTTCAAACAATGTGCTGACGACAAGACCCGAGTGGTTTGCACGCTGTGCCATCAGAGCCTTAAGCGAGGCATTAACGTTCTGAACCTGAGCACAACCTGCATGACCAGGCACCTGCATGCAAAGCATGAACTGCAGTGGAGTAAACACCTTAAAACCAAGGAAGTCACTCAGGCTCCCCCTGCTACCTCTTCTGCTGCTGCCGCCTCGGCCTCTTCTGCTGCTGCCGCCTCGGCCTCTTCCTCCGCCTCTGGAGGAACGTTGGCACCTGCCGCCCAGCAAACAGGGGATGTACCACCAACACCACCACCACCTCCGTCACCAAGCGTCTCAACCATGTCACACGGCAGCGTTCAGCTCTCCATCTCACAAACATTTGAGAGAAAGCGTAAATTCCCACCTAGCCACCCTCGATCCCTGGCCCTGAATGCCAGCATTTCTAAACTACTGGCCTATGAAATGCTGTCATTTAGGCTGGTGGACACAGACAGCTTGAAACAGCTCATGTCGCTTGCTGTCCCACAGTATGTTGTTCCCAGCTGCCACTACTTCTCCAAGAGAGCCGTGCCTTCCCTGCACAACCAAGTATCCGATAAAATCAAGTGTGCACTGCGCAACGCCATCTGTGGCAAGGTCCACCTAACCACAGATACGTGGACCAGTAAGCACGGCCAGGGACGCTATATCTCCCTAACTGCACACTGGGTAAATGTAGTGGCAGCTGGGCCCCAGGCGGAGAGCTGTTTGGCGCACGTCCTTCCGCCGCCAAGGATCGCAGGGCAACATTCTTTGCCTCCTGTTGCCACCTCCTCCTTCTCGGCTTCCTCCTCCTCTTCTTCCACCTGCTCATCCAGTCAGCCACACACCTTCACCACCAACTTCAGCACAGCCCGGGGTAAACGTCAGCAGGCCATTCTGAAACTCATATGTTTGGGGGACAGGCCCCACACCGCACAGGAGTTGTGGCGGGGTATAGAACAACAGACCGACGAGTGGTTGCTGCCGGTGAGCCTCAAGCCCGGCCTGGTGGTGTGCGATAATGGTTGAAATCTCGTTGCAGCTCTGGGACTAGCCAATTTGACGCACATCCCTTGCTTGGCGCATGTGCTGAATTTGGTGGTGCAGAAGTTCATTCACAACTACCCCAACATGTCAGAGCTGCTGCATAAAGTGCGGGCCGTCTGTTCGCGCTTCCGGCGTTCACATCCTGCTGCTGCTCGCCTGTCTGCGCTACAGCGTAACTTCGGCCTTCCCGCTCACCGCCTCATATGCGACGTGCCCACCAGGTGGAACTCCACCTTGCACATGCTGGACAGACTGTGCGAGCAGCAGCAGGCCATAGTGGAGTTTCAGCTGCAGCACGCACGGGTCAGTCGCACTACAGAACAGCACCACTTCACCACCAATGACTGGGCCTCCATGCGAGACCTGTGTGCCCTGTTGCGCTGTTTCGAGTACTCCACCAACATGGCCAGTGGCGATGACGCCGTTATCAGCGTTACAATACCACTTCTATGTCTCCTTGAGAAAACACTTAGGGCGATGATGCAAGAGGAGGTGGCCCAGGAGGAGGAGGAGGAGGAGGAGGAGGAAGAGGGGTCATTTTTAGCACTTTCAGGCCAGTCTCTTCGAAGTGACTCAGAGGGAGGTTTTTGGCAACAGCAGAGGCCAGGTACAAATGTGGCCAGCCAGGGCCCACTACTGGAGGACGAGGAGGACGAGGATGAGGAGGAGGTGGAGGAGGATGAGGATGAAGCATGGTCACAGCGGGGTGGCACCCAACGCAGCTCGGGTCCATCACTGGTGCGTGGCTGGGGGGAAAGGCAGGACGATGACGATACGCCTCCCACAGAGGACAGCTTGTCCTTACCCCTGGGCAGCCTGGCACACATGAGCGACTACATGCTGCAGTGCCTGCGCAACGACAGCAGAGTTGCCCACATTTTAACCTGTGCGGACTACTGGGTTGCCACCCTGCTGGATCCACGCTACAAAAACAATGTGCCCACCTTACTTCCTGCACTGGAGCGTGATAGGAAGATGCGCGAGTACAAGCGCACGTTGGTAGACGCACTACTGAGAGCATTCCCAAATGTCACAGGGGAACAAGTGGAAGCCCAAGGCCAAGGCAGAGGAGGAGCAAGAGGTCGCCAAGGCAGCTGTGTCAATGCCAGCTCCTTTGAGGGCAGGGTTAGCATGGCAGAGATGTGGAAAAGTTTTGTCAACACGCCACAGCTAACTGCACCACCACCTGATACGCAACGTGTTAGAAGGAGGCAACATTTCACTAACATGGTGGAACAGTACGTGTGCACACCCCTCCACGTACTGACTGATGGTTCGGCCCCATTCAACTTCTGGGTCTCTAAATTGTCCACGTGGCCAGAGCTAGCCTTTTATGCCTTGGAGGTGCTGGCCTGCCCGGCGGCCAGCGTTTTGTCTGAACGTGTATTCAGCACGGCAGGGGGCGTCATTACAGACAAACGCAGCCGCCTGTCTACAGCCAATGTGGACAAGCTGACGTTCATAAAAATGAACCAGGCATGGATCCCACAGGATCTGTCCGTCCCTTGTCCAGATTAGACATTAACTACCTCCCCTTAACCATATATTATTGGACTCCAGGGCACTTCCTCATTCAATCCTATTTTTATTTTCATTTTACCATTATATTGCGAGGCTACCCAAAGTTGAATAAACCTCTCCTGTGTCTGGGTGCCGGGGCCTAAATATATGCCAATGGACTGTTCCAATGTTGGGTGACGTGAAGCCTGATTCTCTGCTATGACATGCAGAATGATTCTCTGCTGACATGAAGCCAGATTGTCTGTTACGGGACCTCTCTCCTCTGCCTGTGTGCTGGGCCTAAATATATGCCAATGGACTGTTGCAGTGGTGGCTGACGTGAAGCCTCATTCTCTGCTATGACATGCAGACTGATTCTCTGCTGACATGAAGACAGATTCTCTGTTACGGGACCTCTCTCCTCTGCCTGTGTGTGTGCTGGGCCTAAATATATGCCAATGGACTGTTGCAGTGGTGGCTGACGTGAAGCCTCATTCTCTGCTATGACATGCAGACTGATTCTCTGCTGACATGAAGACAGATTCTCTGTTACGGGACCTCCCTCCTCTGCCTGGGTGCTGGGCCTAAATATATGCCAATGGACTGTTGCAGTGGTGGCTGACGTGAAGCCTCATTCTCTGCTATGACATGCAGACTGATTCTCTGCTGACATGAAGCCAGATTCTCTGTTACGGGACCTCTCTCCTCTGCCTGTGTGTGTGCTGGGCCTAAATATATGCCAATGGACTGTTGCAGTGGTGGCTGACGTGAAGCCTCATTCTCTGCTATGACATGCAGACTAATTCTCTGCTGACATGAAGACAGATTCTCTGTTACGGGACCTCTCTCCTCTGCCTGTGTGTGTGCTGGGCCTAAATATATGCCAATGGACTGTTGCAGTGGTGGCTGACGTGAAGCCTCATTCTCTGCTATGACATGCAGACTGATTCTCTGCTGACATGAAGACAGATTCTCTGTTACGGGATCTCCCTCCTCTGCCTGGGTGCTGGGCCTAAATATATGCCAATGGACTGTTGCAGTGGTGGCTGACGTGAAGCCTCATTCTCTGCTATGATATGCAGACTGATTCTCTGCTGACATGGAGCCAGATTCTCTGTTACGGGACCTCCCTCCTCTGCCTGGGTGCTGGGCCTAAATATATGCCAATGGACTGTTGCAGTGGTGGCTGACGTGAAGCCTCATTCTCTGCTATGACATGCAGACTAATTCTCTGCTGACATGAAGCCAGATTCTCTGTTACGGGACCTCTCTCCTCTGCCTGGGTGCTGGGCCTAAATTTATGAAAATGGACTGTTCCAGTGGTGGGTGACGTGAAGCCAGATTCTCTGCTATGGGACCTCTCTCCAATTGATTTTGGTTAATTTCTATTTATTAAATTTTTATTTTAAATCATTTCCCTATCCACATTTGTTTGCAGGGGATTTACCTACATGTTGCTGCCTTTTGCAGCCCTCTAGCTCTTTCCTGGGCTGTTTTACAGCCTTTTTAGTGCCGAAAAGTTCGGGTCCCCATTGACTTCAATGGGGTTCGGGTTCGGGACGAAGTTCGGATCGGGTTCGGATCCCGAACCCGAACATTTCCGGGATGTTCGGCCGAACTTCTCGAACCCGAACATCCAGGTGTTCGCTCAACTCTAATTACCAATGTTTGGGCATTTGTCATTATCACTGACTACAGCAATTGCTGGCAATGCCAGACATTTTTTTTCTTGATTATTTTGAAGACCCAACTTTAATGTTTTGAATTTTAGGGCAACTCCACATAAAAGGGGTTATCCCATGAATAATGTAAAAAATGAAAATTAGCCATTATATTGTACATGACAATCTCTTTCTAACAAAGCTGAAACCGACCATGTACCTCACATGGGTCCAGAGATCTCCCCATTCATTGCTTTGCTAGATTTCTATCAAACTGGTAGCTGAAGGGAAGTTTATTTTTAGTTGCAGCTAAGGGGGCATGCCCATGCTCTCAGGAGGCAGTCGAAAGATGAAACTGAGCATGTGCGGCCATTTCAGTGAGCCGGACAAAGAAATAAGAAAAAGAACAGACAGCAAGTGGCGCAATACAGATATTTTTTTTTTTTTTTATAATTCAGTGGCTATACAAAATCTTTAATTACATGCAATTATAAAATAATTCAGGTCCAGGTGTTGGTTTGAAAACTGTAGAATATTCTTCATGGCTCAATTTAAGTATAATATTATCTATGTGTATTAAATGGATATGGATGGATCATTCTATGTTCTATGTAACACTTGTATACCTTCTACCTCTGTTGTAATTTCCTGATCTAATGGTAAAAGAGTTGATTTATTTGGTTAACCTCAAACTCTGAAATAGATCCAAAATAATCTAATATCTTCATATCTAAGATAAGATAAGATGACTTTATTGTCACTGTACAATACAATGTAATACAATGTACAATACAATGAAATGTTGTTTGGAGCAATCCTAGATGCCATGGACAGAGGAACAAGAACTGACATTTAAACAAAAGCATTAAACTAGAAAAAAACAAAACATTGCATTAGAAGGCATTACTATTCACAGCATATATATAGCAAGAGCAAAGTAGGAAGTGCTTATGAGTAGGGATGAGCGAACCCGAACTGTATAGTTCGGGTTCGTACCGAATTTTGGGGTGTCCGTGACACGGACCCGAACCCGAACATTTTCGTAAAAGTCCAGGTTCGGGTTCGGTGTTCGGCGCTTTTTGAAAGGCTGCAAAGCAGCCAATCAACAAGCGTCATGCTACTTGCCCCAAGAGGCCATCACAGCCATGCCTACTATTGGCATGGCTGTGATTGGCCAGTGCAGCATGTGACCCAGCCTCTATTTAAGCTGGAGTCACGTAGCGCCGCACGTCACTCTGCTCTGATCAGTGTAGGGAGAGGATTCAGCTGCTGATGTTAGGGCAAGATTAGGCACTAGACAGAGATTTACTCAGCAAAAACACTTAATGAAGTGATCGATCTACAGCTGTGAATCATTCATCTTCTGCTATTCAATTGCTCACTGTTTTTAGGCTGCCCAGAGCGTTTTTCAGTCACTTTTTTCTGGGGTGATCGGCGGCCATTTTGTGTCTTGTGGTGCGCCGGCACAAGCTGCCACCAAGTCCATTTAACCATCAATAGTGTGGTTTTTTTTTTTGCTATATCCTACATCAGGGGCTTGGCTGTGCTTGCTATTTTATTGAGGGGTGAAATACAATTGCCAAAATAGCAGTACCCAGTTTCAGCTGTGGCTAACCAATTGTAATACTGTCTGCTGTCTGGCAAAGGATATATTTTTGTTCCGGGTTGAAATACAATTCCCAACTTAGCAATTCCCTAAATCAGTGGTTTCTGCTGTATCAGGCCAAGTTTAAATCGATCCATAAAAGGGCATATTAGATTGAAGGTGCTGATAGGGTCATCCTCAATAACTTCACACGCTACCATGCATTTCCAAGTCTAATTCTGTCCGTAAAAGGGATACCTGTCATCCAGGGCCTAAACACCAGGCCTACAATTTATATTCAGCTAAATCTGTTGCTACTGCTGTGGCTGGTCAATTTATTTAGTGTCCGCCAAAGCACAGTTTTTGTTCTGAGTTGAAATACAATTCCCAACTTAGCAATTCCCTAAAACAGTAGTTTCTACTGTATCAGGCCAACTTTAAATCTATCCATAAAAGGGTATATTAGATTAAAGGTGCGGATAGGGTCATCCTCAATAACTTCACACGCTACCGTGCATTTCCAAGTCAAATTCTGTCCGTAAACGTATACCTGTCATCCAGGGCCTAAATACTAGGCCTACAATTTATATTCAGCTAAATCTGTCGTTACTGCTGTGCCTGTATTAGTGTAATACGGTACCTAAATAGATAGCCAGATAGTGTTAGGTGTCTGTAAAAAAAAGGCCTGAATTTGAATTCAATACATTGGGCCAAATAATTGTTGGTGAACAGTAACAATGAGGAAAACATCTAGTAAGGGACGCGTATGCGGACATGGTCGTGGTGGTGTTAGTGGACCCTCTGGTGCTGGGAGAGGACGTGGCTGTTCTGCCACAGCCACACGTCCTAGTGAACCAACTACCTCAGGTCCCAGTAGCCGCCAGAATTTACAGCGATATTTGGTGTGGCCCAATGCCGTTCTAAGGATGGTAAGGCCTGAGCAGGTACAGGCATTAGTCAATTGGGTGACCGACAGTGGATCCAGCACGTTCACATTATCTCCCACCCAGTCTTCTGCAGAAAGCGCACAGATGGCGCCTGAAAACCAACCCCATCAGTCTGTCACATCACCCCATGCATATCAGGGAAACTGTCTGAGCCTCAAGTTATGCAGCAGTCTCTTATGCTGTTTGAAGACTCTGCTGGCAGGGTTTCCCAAGGGCATCCACCTAGCCCTTCCCCAGCGGTGGAAGACATAGAAAGCACTGACGCACAACCACTTATGATTCCTGATGATGAGGACATGGGAATACCACCTCAGCATGTCTCTGATGATGACGAAACACAGGTGACAACTGCTGCGTCTTTCTGCAGTGTGCAGACTGAACAGGAGGTCAGGGAGTAAGACTGGGTGGAAGACGATGCAGGGGACGATGAGGTCCTAGACCCCACATTGAAAGAAGGTCGTACCACTGACTTTGAGTTCGGAGGAAGAGGCAGTGGTGAGACCGAGCCAACAGCGTAGCAAAAGAGGGAGCAGTGGGCAAAAGCAGAACACCCACCGCCAAGAGACTCCGTCTGCTACTGACTGCCGCCATCTGGGACCGAGCACCCCAAAGGCAGCTTCAAGGAGTTCCCTGGCATGGCACTTCTTCAAACAATGTGCTGACGACAAGACCCAAGTGGTTTGCACGCTGTGCCATCAGAGCCTGAAGCGAGGCATTAACATTCTGAACCTTAGCCCAACCTGCATGACCAGGCACCTGCATGCAAAGCATGAACTGCAGTGGAGTAAACACCTTAAAAACAAGGAACTCACTCAGGCTCCCCCTGCTACCTCTTCTGCTGCTGCCGCCTCGGCCTCTTCCTCCGCCTCTGGAGGAACGTTGGCACCTGCCGCCCAGCAAACAGAGGATGTACCACCAACACCACCACCTCTGTCACCAAGCATCTCAACCATGTCACACGCCAGCGTTCAGCTCTCCATCTCACAAACATTTGAGAGAAAGCGTAAATTCCCACCTAGCCACCCTCGATCCCTGGCCCTGAATGCCAGCATTTCTAAACTACTGGCCTATGAAATGCTGTCATTTAGGCTGGTGGACACAGACAGCTTCAAACAGCTCATGTCACTTGCTGTCCCACAGTATGTTGTTCCCAGCCGGCACTACTTCTCCAAGAGAGCCGTGCCTTCCCTGCACAACCAAGTATCCGATAAAATCAAGTGTTCACTGCGCAACGCCATCTGTGGCAAGGTCCACCTAACCACAGATACATGGACCAGTAAGCACGGCCAGGGACGCTATATCTCCCTAACTGCACACTGGGTAAATGTAGTGGCGGCTGGGCCCCAGACGGAGAGCTGTTTGGCGCACGTCCTTTCGCCGCCAAGGATCGCAGGGCAACATTCTTTGCCTCCTGTTGCCTCCTCCTCCTTCTTGACTTCCTCCTCCTCTTCTTCCACCTGCTCATCCAGTCAGCCACATACCTTCACCACCAACTTCAGCACAGCCAGGGGAAAACGTCAGCAGGCTATTCTGAAACTCATATGTTTGGGGGACAGGCCCCACACCGCACAGGAGTTGTGGCGGGGTATAGAAAAACAGACCGACGAGCGGTTGCTGCCGGTGAGCCTCAAGCCCGGCCTGGTGGTGTGCGATAATGGGCGAAATCTCGTTGCAGCTCTGGGACTAGCCGATTTGACGCACACCCCTTGCCTGGCGCATGTGCTGAAATTGGTGGTGCAGAAGTTCATTCACAACTACCCCGACATATCAGAGCTGCTGCATAAAGTGCGGACCGTCTGTTTGCGCTTCCGGCGTTCACATCCTGCCGCTGCTCGCCTGTCTGCGCTACAGCGTAACTTCGGCCTTCCCGCTCACCGCCTCATATGCGATGTGCCCACCAGTTTGGAACTCCACCTTGCATATGCTGGACAGACTGTGCGAACAGCAGCAGGCCATAGTGGAGTTTCAGCTGCAGCACGCGCGGGTCAGTCGCACTGCAGAACAGCACCACTTCACCACTAATGACTGGGCCTCCATGCGAGACCTGTGTGCCCTGTTGCGCTGTTTCGAGTACTCCACCAACATGGCCAGTGGCGATGACGCAGTTATCAGCGTTACAATACCACTTCTATGTCTCCTTGAGAAAACACTTAGGGCGATGATGGAAGAGGAGGTGGCCCAAGAGGAGGAGGAGGAGGAAGGGGAGTCATTTTTAGCACTTTCAGGCCAGTCTCTTCGAAGTGACTCAGAGGGAGGACGAGGATGAGGAGGAGGTAGAGGAGGATGAGGATGAAGCATGGTCACATTGGGGTGGCACCCAACGCAGCTCGGGCCCATCACTGGTGTGTGGCTGGGGGGAAACGCAGGACGATGACGATGCGCCTCCCACAGAGGACAGCTTGTCCTTACCTCTGGGCAGCCTGGCACACATTAACGACTACATGCTGCAGTACCTGCGCAACGACAGCAGGGTTGCCCACATTGTAACGTGTGCGGACTACTGGGTTGCCACCCTGCTGGATCCCCGGTACAAAGACAATGTGCCCACTTTACTTCCTGCACTGGAGCATGATAGGAAGATGTGCGAGTACAAGCGCACATTGGTAGACGCGCTACTGAGTGCATTCCCAAATGTCACAGGGGAACAAGTGGAAGCCCACGGCGAAGGCAGAGGAGGAGCAAGAGGTCGCTGTGTCACGGCCAGCTCCTCTGAGGGCAGGGTTAGCATGGCAGAGATGTGGAAAACTTTTGTCAACACGCCACAGCTAACTGCACCACCACCTGATACGGAACGTGTTAGCAGGAGGCAACATTTCACTAACATGGTGGAACAGTACGTGTGCACACCCCTCCACGTACTGACTGATTGTTCGGCCCCATTCAACTTCTGGGTCTCCAAATTGTCCACGTGGCCAGAGCTAGTCTTTTATGCCTTGGAGGTGCTGGCCTGCCCTGCGGCCAGCGTTTTGTCTGAACGTGTATTCAGCACGGCAGGCGGCGTCATTACAGACAAATGCAGCCGCCTGTCTACAGCCAATGTGGACAAGCTGACGTTCATAAAAAATGAACCAGGCATGGATCCCACAGGACCTGTCCATCCCTTGTGCAGATTAGACATTTATAACTACCTCCCCTTAACCATATATTATTGTACTCCAGGGCACTTCCTCATTCAATCCTATTTTTATTTTCATTTTACCATTATATTGCGGGGCAACCCAAAGTTGAATGAACCTTTCCTCTGTCTGGGTGCTGGGGCCTAAAAATATCTGACAGTGGCCTGTTCCAGTGTTAAGTGACATGAAGCATGATTCTCTGCTATGACATGAAGCCTGATTCTCTGCTATGGGACCTCTCTCCTCTGTCTGGGTGCCGGGGCCTAAAAATATCTGACAATGGCCTGTTCCAGTGGTGGGTCACGTGAAGCCTGATTCTCTGCTATGACATGAAGCCTGAATCTCTGCTATGGGACCTCTCTCCTCTGTCTGGGTGCCGGGGCCTAAAAATATCTGATAGTGGCCTGTTCCAGTGTTGGGTGACATGAAGCCTAATTTTGTGCAATGGGACCTCTCTCCTCTGTCTGGGTACCAGGGCCAAAATATCTGACAATGGCCTGTTCCAGTTGTGGGTGACATGAAGCCTGATTCTCTGCTATGACATGAAGCCTGATTCTCTGCTATGGGACCTCTCTCCTCTGTCTGGGTGCCAGGGCCAAAATATCTGACAATGGCCTGTTCCAGTGGTGGGTGACATGAAGCCTGATTCTCTGCTATGACATGAAGCCTGATTCTCTGCTATGGGACCTCTCTCCTCTGTCTGGGTGCCAGGGCCAAAATATCTGACAATGGCCTGTTCCAGTGGTGGGTGACGTGAAGCCTGATTCTCTGCTATGACGTGAAGCCTGATTCTCTGCTGTGACATGAAGCCTAATTCTCTGCTATGACATGAAGCCTGATTCTCTGCTGTGACATGAAGCCTGATTCTCTGCTGTGACATGAAGCCTGATTCTCTGCTGTGACATGAAGCCTGATTCTCTGCTGTGACATGAAGCCTGATTCTCTGCTGTGACATGAAGCCTGATTCTCTGCTGTGACATGAAGCCTGATTCTCTGCTGTGACATGAAGCCTGATTCTCTGCTATGACATGAAGCCTGATTCTCTGCTATGGGACCTCTCTCCTCTGTCTGGGTGCCGGGGTCTAAATATTTGACAGTGGCCTGTTCCAGTGGTGGGTGACATGAAGCCTGATTCTCTGCTATGGGACCTCTCTCCAATTGATATTGGTTAATTTTTAGTTATTTTATTTTTATTCATTTCCCTATTCACATTTGTTTGCAGGGCATTTAACTACATGTTGCTGCCTTTTGCAGCCCTCTAGCCCTTTCCTGGGCTGTTTTACAGCCTTTTTAGTGCCGAAAAGTTGGGGTCCCCTTTGACTTCCGGGAAGTTCGGCCGAACTTCTCGAACCCGAACATCCAGGTGTTTGCTCAACTCTAGTCGGGATAGAAATTTCCACCTGGCGGGCAAATTTGAGATCAATAAGGCTAGCAGCTGATCAAGAATCAATAAAAGCTTTACCTGAACCCTTTTTGAGCCCTGCTGAAACAGTAACAGGCACCAAGAATTTACCTTTAACAATATCCGGGAGTACCTTTGTCATTAGATGTCCCAGGTTTGAGCGATTTCATGGGAGGAGGCTTCTTGGGACATTGACAAATCCAATGGTCAGAACCGCCACAATAGAAACATGTCCCCTGATGGTGTCGTTGTTCACTTCTGGTCATACCAATCTGCATGGGTTCTTCGGCACCAGGTTCATATTGGATACCCACGAGACTGACCTTAGATTTAGACGTCACATGGGAAGAAAGCAAAACCTCCTGCTGTCTCTCCCTATTGCGTCTGTCTAGTCTTACAGGAAGTGTCATGGTATGCTCTAAAGTTTCGGGAAGGGCATAACCTATAAGCAGATCTTTAAGTCTATCTGACAAGCCTGACCTGAACTGACACTTGAGGGCAAGTTCATTCCAGTCAGAGGGAACACCCCATTTCCTAAATTAAGTATAGTACTTCTTTACTTGTCGGTCGCCCTGTACCAAAGCCTTTAACTGCATCTCTGCTACAGAGGCTCTGTCTGGTTCATCATACAGAGCACCAAGGGCCTGAAAGAAAGCATCAACTGACCCAAGACACAATGAGTCAGGGGGTAATGAAAACGCCCACTCTTGGGGGTCACCTTGTAACAGAGAAATTATAATTCCCACTCACAGTGGCCCTAGGCCAGAAGAAAGAGGTTGTAGCCTGAAATATAATTTGCAGCTTTCTTTAAAGGTCTGGAAGCTCTTGCGGTCTCCTGAAAACCGCTCGGGAAGTTTTACAAAAGGTTCCGTCTGCATGATGGACGGACGGGGAACCGTGAGATTATGGGCCTGAAGTTCTGGACATGATCCTTCAGGTGTTGTAGTGGATCCATAGTGGCAGTATGGGCCTGTGAATCTGAAACAAAGAGGAGTAGAGGGTAGTGACCACTGGCTCCACCCACACCCCTGTCCCTGCCTACTTGCACTACTCGTCCTAGGCAACGAGGTACAACTGGACGACGTTCCCTAGCCTGGGTAAGTGCGGAGGGATATACAAGACAAACAACAGATATATGTCAGAAAGTCGAGTCAGAACCAGGATGTTGCTAAAGTACAAAAGGATAATCAAAGAGAAGTCAAGTCTACGCCAAAGGTCAAACCAGGAGAAGCCAATAAATGCAGGGAGCAACCGAGGATGAAGTCGGGAACGGAGCCGGGAATCTAACCGCATGTAACACAGAACAAGTTCAGGAAGAGACTGAATTCACAGGCAACCTGTTACCAGCAGGCTGCCTGTTAAATAGTTGAGAAGAGGAGTCATGTGACGTGGCCAACGTCACATGACTCATTCTCCTGAATCCAGCCAAGCACCGAGTGATCAGCTCAGCGGTCAGGCTTACCGCAGTTGCCATGGAGGCGAAGGACACTGACTGTGCCAAGGGAATACGCGCGGCCAGATCCTCCCGTCCCTCGTTGCTGTGGAGAAAAGGGCGTAGCGCACGTCCTTGCTCCATATGAACCGCACAGCACTGATGGTGGTGAATAGGGGGAATCTGCCTTCGGCGCCCCGTGACAGACACGTGTCAGATTTACAAAAAATGGCCTAGTCCTTAAGGTGAAATATGGCAGGGGCCTTCAGCGGTTAAATATAAAAAGTATTTCTCCATAATATTAATGGCTATAGTGGATGCAGTAGTACAAATTTGTCTTTGTCGACATAGGAGCTTTTTTGACAAACAAATGATTGATTATTTTGAAAAATTCTTGTATGGGAAGAAGTCTGTACTCCGTAAACTTTGTAATACCTGAGCCTAAGACTTTACACCCTGCTTTATCAAGTTTTTTAGTTGGAGATTTCCAAATTAGTGCAAATTTATTAAAGGCATATTCTAGCCGCGGATTAAGCTATCAAAATATATATTTTTTTTATTACTGCTTGACTCATGCCAGAAGAATGATGGAGTGTGCTTTTGGCATCCTTTTTGCAAAATGACAAATATTCACTAGACCGATACAATTAAAAATTGAGGCAGTGGATGAAGTAATAAAAGCATGTGTTGTGTTGCACAATTATGTATTGACCAAGAAACCTTTGCTTTTAGACCCCCTGTCTGTTGCTACAAATGTGGATACTGTTCAAACTGGCCCAGGATAGACAACTGCTGTGAATTACATGCGGATCAATTCGCTGACTATTTCATTTCTTTAGCTGGATGTGTGCCTTGGCAAAGTGAGCATATTTGAATGACCACAAAGACATTCATGCTGTGCGCTATTATATTTTGGATTTCATTTTTGCTGAAAGTTATTTTTTACAGTTTTGTTATGTATGTTTATGATAAAAAAAAGGTTGGTTTTAAATTTTTAATTGTGCGTTTGTCACACATAACATTCCATAGATAGCATATCAACACTATTCTCATACGTTTGTATAAGATGTCTGGTTCTGAGAGGACATTAGATGAAATGCATTGTTCAACCACATGGGATGGGCTGGGGTGCAACTTGTATAATGTCCGAATCTTCATTGGGGTTGCCACATGTCGCCCACCAGCAGAACACCTGTTAATGACCGATTTGGGGGATAGGTTACTTATATATTTGATTTCTAAAAACCTGTCTACACACTCTTCCCTAAACTCAGGGCACAAATATGAATACTTACAAAAATAAATAAATCACAGGACAGAGATAAAACATATATCATAAAAAATATCATATGTCATTCTTTATATAAAAATTCCCCAAAAGTATAATAACTTTCAAAATACAGAGCATGAAATGCAACAAAAGTGCAATAGTTTCCAATAGTTTCCAAAGTGTTAGGAATAAGTTCCTATGGAATATGGAATTAGCCAGCCCACTGCAACTAAATAACCCTCTCTAAGGACACCTGGTACATAGTAATATAGTTTGTAAGGCTAAAAAATACATCTGTCAGCCTGTTATCCTATAAGTTGTAAGGCAGAAAAAAAAATTATGCAAGAAGATAAGGAATCTGGATGCAGCTGGTGCTAATTACCTCTACAGTTTGGTATTTATTAATGAGGCAGAAAAGCTGCAATATCTATATAAGCTTATAATCAACCTTAGTTTTGTATAAGAAAATCAATAAGACATATGTATTGTTTTATATTGTTAGGTATTATTAAGGACGTTTATGTATCTGTTATCATATATAAATTTCTAAATAGGAACGCATATATTCCCATTATATGATGAAAACAGTTTAAGTATACACTTTATTAATGAGTATCTGTAAAGATGTGGTATTTTAAGGCTACTTTCACACTTGCGTTCAGAGCGGATCCGTCTGAGACGGATCCGCTCATATAATGCAGACGGTGGATCCATTCAGAATGGATCCGTCTGCATTATATTGTAAAAAAAATGTGTCAAAGTAGCCTCAGACGGATCCGTCCAGACTTTACATTGAAAGTCAATGGGGGACGGATCCGTTTGGAAATTGAGCCATAGTGTGTCATATTCAAACGGATCCGTCCCCATTGACTTACATTGTAAGTCTGGACGGATCCGTTTGCCTCCGCACGGCCAGGCGGACACCCGAACACTGCAGGCAGCGTTCAGCGACTGATGCATTCTGAGCGGATCCGCATCCACTTAGAATGCATTAGGGCTGGACGGAAGCGTTTGGGGCCGCTTGTGAGAGTCTTTGAACGGAACTCACAAGCAGAGCCCCGAATGCTAGTGTGAAAGTAGCCTAACTAACCATCAATCACCCGTTGGTGTAGCAGAGGAGGCACAGATATCTGAGAAAACAAGGCTCATCATTATAATCTATAATATAAATCTGAGAGTATGAGAAGTCTAAATGGTGCCAAAACATCTGTGCTTAATTGGTAGAAGTGTCTGAATTAATCCATCTAGCTTTGATTTAGGTTCCAGAGGTCATGTGTATAGAATGTGAGACAAAGTCATACTTGGATATTTAACCCTTAATAGAATGATACTAATAGCTTAGGTAATAGTGTCAACTAGGGGTAAATGAGCAACATTACACCAACAGCAGAAATGCATTTTGGGTAATACAATGAAATCACAGTCCTTATCACATGTACACACCTAGCCGACAAGGATTGGAAAACTCCAAACTAAGAGTGTGTGTATAAATGATAAGTTTGTAATCATAAACCACACACACATGAGGGAAGGGGACAGAACAGAAACAAAAAGAGCAACAGGAAGAAGACAAGGGGGAACCAGGAAAACAAAGAAAACCCAGGAGAAAGATCCTAATGACCAGATAGTTTCTACACATCTGCATTCTCGGTAATGTATAACTTTATTTTGTGTAGTATTGATATAAATTAATCAGCCTGATATGCAGCAAAGTCCCCGCTGTAGGCGGATGTAAAGTTGTTAAAAGTGCTACATTATTTTTGTTACTATTCGGTAACGATGCATATTACTGAATAAAAGACCTAAATATTGATTTCAGAGACAACTCTTTTATATAAATAATTTCATTACATAGCCAATACCAGGCTTGATAATTTATATTGCTACCCCATTATCCGAGATTTGTCATAGTTTGTGCATAGCAAGGATTCGTATTTTTTATTAACGTTATTGAGTTTTTATTAGTGTTGAGCGAGCATGCTGCTGTTCAGCTCGAGCATCACTATGCTCGGCACATGGCGGTACTCGGCCGAGTACCGCATTTGCTCAAGCACCTTGCTCGAGTCTCCTCCCTGCACGTTTTGCGGCTGCTATGTAGACAATAAACGTGCATGTAAGTATTGCTCTTATTGCAATGCAAGTAGCTATGTTGGCTACTGGCATTACAGTGATTGGCTGGCCAGAACACGTCATCGGGTGCTATATAGCACCCGATGACGCATGTTCGGCTCATTTGTAGTCAGGGAAAGCTGCGCTTCTGAAGGAAAAGAGAGTGTAGGGAGACTGATCACAATCAATACAGTAGAAAAATGTTTCAAAGACCCAAAAATCAGTTTAAGGACTATTGCGTGTGGTAGCAGGCTGGCAGTATTTTATAGCTACAGTACAAACTTTTTTTTTTTTTTACAGCATTTACAATAATTTTTTTTATAGAGGGTGTCTGCAGTGACTAGTGAAATCTGTCAAATACCTTCTGTGTCAGGGCCAGAGATTGGAGAAATATAGCTAAAAATGTATATACAGGGAGTGCAGAATTATTAGGCAAATGAGTATTTTGACCACATCATCCTCTTTATGCATGTTGTCTTACTCCAAGCTGTATAGGCTCGAAAGCCTACTACCAATTAAGCATATTAGGTGATGTGCATCTCTGTAATGAGAAGGGGTGTGGTCTAATGACATCAACACCCTATATCAGGTGTGCATAATTATTAGGCAACTTCCTTTCCTTTGGCAAAATGGGTCAAAAGAAGGACTTGACAGGCTCAGAAAAGTCAAAAATAGTGAGATATCTTGCAGAGGGATGCAGCACTCTTAAAATTGCAAAGCTTCTGAAGCGTGATCATCGAACAATCAAGCGTTTCATTCAAAATAGTCAACAGGGTCGCAAGAAGCGTGTGGAAAAACCAAGGCGCAAAATAACTGCCCATGAACTGAGAAAAGTCAAGCGTGCAGCTGCCAAGATGCCACTTGCCACCAGTTTGGCCATATTTCAGAGCTGCAACATCACTGGAGTGCCCAAAAGCACAAGGTGTGCAATACTCAGAGACATGGCCAAGGTAAGAAAGGCTGAAAGACGACCACCACTGAACAAGACACACAAGCTGAAACGTCAAGACTGGGCCAAGAAATATCTCAAGACTAATTTTTCTAAGGTTTTATGGACTGATGAAATGAGAGTGAGTCTTGATGGGCCAGATGGATGGGCCCGTGGCTGGATTGGTAAAGGGCAGAGAGCTCCAGTCCGACTCAGACGCCAGCAAGGTGGAGGTGGAGTACTGGTTTGGGCTGGTATCATCAAAGATGAGCTTGTGGGGCCTTTTCGGGTTGAGGATGGAGTCAAGCTCAACTCCCAGTCCTACTGCCAGTTTCTGGAAGACACCTTCTTCAAGCAGTGGTACAGGAAGAAGTCTGCATCCTTCAAGAAAAACATGATTTTCATGCAGGACAATGCTCCATCACACGCGTCCAAGTACTCCACAGCGTGGCTGGCAAGAAAGGGTATAAAAGAAGAAAATCTAATGACATGGCCTCCTTGTTCACCTGATCTGAACCCCATGGAGAACTTGTGGTCCATCATCAAATGTGAGTTTAACAAGGAGGGAAAACAGTACACCTCTCTGAACAGTGTCTGGGAGGCTGTGGTTGCTGCTGCACGCAATGTTGATGGTGAACAGATCAAAACACTGACAGAATCCATGGATGGCAGGCTTTTGAGTGTCCTTGCAAAGAAAGGTGGCTATATTGGTCACTGATTTGTTTTTGTTTTGTTTTTGAATATCAGAAATGTGTATTTGTGAATGTTGAGATGTTATATTGGTTTCACTGGTAAAAATAAATAATTGAAATGGGTATATATTTGTTTTTTGTTAAGTTGCCTAATAATTATGCACAGTAATAGTCACCTGCACACACAGATATACCCCTAAAATAGCTAAAACTAAAAATAAACTAATAACTACTTCCAAAAATATTCAGCTTTGATATTAATGAGTTTTTTTGGGTTCATTGAGAACATGGTTGTTGTTCAATAATAAAATTAATCCTCAAAAATACAACTTGCCTAATAATTCTGCACTCCCTGTATTTTTTACATCATTTTCAATAATTGTTCTATAGAGGGTGTCTGCAGTGACTAGTAACATCTGTCCAATACCTTCTGTGTGTCAGGGCCAGAGAGTGGAGAAATATAACTGAAAATTACAATATTTGTTCCATCATTTTAAATACTTTTTCTATAGAGGGTTTCTGCAGTGACAGGTGACATTTGCATTATACAAACCGGATTCCAAAAAAGTTGGGACACTATATAAATCATGAATAAAAACTGAATTCAATGATGTGGAGGTGCCAACTTCTAATATTTTATTCAGAATAGAACATAAATCACGGAACAAAAGTTTAAACTGAGAAAATGTACAATTTTAAGGGAAAAATATGTTGAATCTGAATTTCATGGTGTCAACAAATCCCCAAAAAGTTGGGACAAGGCCATTTTCACCACTGTGTGGCATCTCCCCTTCGTCTTACAACACTCAACAGACGTCTGGGGACCTAGGAGACCAGTTTCTCAAGTTTAGAAATAGGAATGCTCTCCCATTCTTGTCTAATACAGGCCTCTAACTGTTCAATCGTCTTGCGCCTTCTTTGTTGCACCTTCCTCTTTATGATGCGCCAAATGTTCTCTATAGGTGAAAGATCTGGACTGCAGACTGGCCATTTCAGTACCCGGATCCTTCTCCTACGCAGCCATGATGTTGTGATTGATGCAGAATGTGGTCTGACATCATCTTGTTGAAAAATGCAGGGTCTTCCCTGAAAGAGATGACGTCTGGATGGGAGCATATGTTGTTCTAGAACCTGAATATATTTTTCTGCATTGATGGTGCCTTTCCAGACATGCAAGCTGCCCATGCCACACGCACTCATGCAACCCCATACCATCAGAGATGCAGGCTTCTGAACTGAGCATTGATAACAACTTGGGTTGTCCTTGTCCTCTTTGGTCCGGATGACATGGCGTCCCAGATTTCCAAAAAGAACTTCGAATCATGACTCGTCTGACCACAGAACAGTCTTCCATTTTGCCACACTACATTTTAAATGATCCCTGGCCCAGTGAAAACGCCTGAGCTTGTGGATCTTGCTTAGAAATGGCTTCTTCTTTGCACTGTAGAGTTTCAGCTGGCAACAGCGGATGGCACGGGGTGGATTGTGTTCACTGACAATGGTTTCTGGAAGTATTCCTGAGCCCATTCTGTGATTTCCTTTACAGTAGCATTCCTGTTTGTGGTGCAGAGATCATGGGCATCTAGTATGGTTTTACGGCCTGTTCCAGATTGGTTTTACGATTGTTCCAGATTCTCTGAATGTCCGGATGATGTTATGCACAGTTGATGATGATAGATGCAAAGTCTTTGTAATTTTTCGCTGGGTAACACCTTTCTGATATTGCTCCACTATCTTTCTGCGCAACATTGTGGTAATTGGTGATCCTTTACCCATCTTAGCTTCTGAGAGACACTGCCACTCCGAGAAGCTCTTTTTATACCCAATCATGTTGCCAATTGACCTTATTAGTGTTAATTGGTCTTCCAGCTCTTAGTTATGCTCAAATTTACTTTTTCCAGCCTCTTATTGCTACTTGTCCCAACTTTTTCGGGATTTGTTGACACCGTGAAAATTTGAATCAACGTATTTTTCCTTTAAAATGATACATTTACTCGGATTAAACGTTTGATCTGTCATCTACGTTCTATTACAAATAAAATATTGACATTTGCCATCTCTACATCATTGCATTCAGTTTCCATTCACAATTTGTTTAGTGTCCCAACTTTTTGGGAATCCGGTTTGTACCTTACTATATTTTTTCCATCATTTTCAATGTTTTATATAAAGAGTTTGTCTGCAGTGACTAGTGGCATCTGTATTATTCCTTCTGTGTGTCAGGGCCAGAGATTGGAGAAATATAACTGAAAATTACTATATTTTTACCATTATTTTCAAGAATTCTTCTATAGAGGGTGTCAGCAGTAACTTGTGACATCATTCCAATACCAGGTCCAGAAATTGGAGAAATATAAGTAAAAATGTAAATATTTTTTTCCATCATTTTCATTACTTTTTACATAGAGGGTATCTGCAGTGACTTCTGACATCTGTCCAATACATTATGTGTGTCACGGCCAGAGATTGGAGAAATTTAACTGAAAACGACTACATTTTTTCAATCATTTTCCATAATTTTTCTATACAGGGTGTCTGCAATGTCTTGAGACATCTGTCCAATACCTTCTGTGTGATAGGGCCACAGATTGGAGAAATATAACTGAAAATTAAGATATTTTTTCCATCATTTTCAATAATCTTTCTATAAAGGGTGTCTGCAGTAACTAGTGACATCTGTAATATACCTTCTCTGTGTCAGGGCCAGAGATTGAAAAAATATAGTAATTTTCAGTTATATTTCTTCAATCATGTAAACCTACAATCAGGCACAGTTGTGTGTGATAATGGCCGTAACTTGGTGGCGGCTTTGGAGCTCGGCAAGCTTACACACATCCCATGCCTAGCCCACGTTTTAAACTTAGTGGTTTAGCGGTTTCTCAAAACCTACCCCAATTTGCCTGAGCTACTGGTGAATCTGCACCGCATGTGTGCACATTTCTGCAAGTCATCAACAGCTTCAGCCGGTCTGTCAATGCTGCAGCAGCATTTGAAATTGCCAGCTCACTCCACGTTCCATATGTTGGACAGGCTTTCTGAGCAGCCGTGCGCAGTAGTGGAATACCAGCTGCAACATGGTCGTCGCCTTTCCAGTCAGCTTCTGCTAATCAGAAACGAGGAGTGGGCATAGATGTCTGACTTCTGTGGAGTTTTAAGAAACTTTGAGGAATCAACACAGATGGTGAACGGCGATAACGCTATTATCAGTGTAACCATCCCACTTCTGTGTCTACTCAAACGCTCGCTTCTCACAATTAAGGACAATGCTTTGCATGTGGATGAGAAGGAAATGGGGGAAGAAGACATTACTTGGGGTGTAAGCTAGACCACCCGCCATTTGTCTTCTCAGCTTGAATTGGACGATTAAGAGGAGGAGGAGGAGCAGGAGACGGTTGCCTCCACTACAGAGGGAAGTACCCATGGAAGTTTAATTCCATCTGTTCAGCGTGGGTGGGCAGAAGAGGAGGAAGAGGATGAGGATATGGACAGTCATCCTCCTGATGACGACAGCAAAGTCTTGCCTGTTGGTACTCTGGCACACATGGCTGACTTCATGTTAGGCTGCCTTTCCCTTGACCCGTGTGTTATACGCATTTTAGACAACTAGGATTACTGGGTGTTCACCCTTCACAATCTCCGCTACAAAGAGAACTTCTCTCATGTCTCCTTCCTCAGATCGAGAGGATGAGGAAAACAGTGCAATACCAGAAGTTGTTGTTGAAAAATTGCTTCAAAATTTTCTATTTGACAACACTGGCGGCAGAGTCCTCACTTCTTTGGCCAACTGAGGAGGGGAGACAAGGGGAACACACAGCAGTTCCAACAGAGGCAGGGCAACACTCTCCAAGACCTGGGACAGTTTCATAAAACCCCACTAGCACCCTCACCGTGTTGCGTGGCCTAGTGTCACATGGGAGGGAAAGATTTTGGAAGATGGTGAAGGAGTACATATCAGACTGTGTCAGCATCCTTAATGATCCCTCAGTGCCTTACAACTACTTGATGTCCAAGCTGGACACATGGCACGAGCTGGCACTCTACATCTTTGAGATGCTGGCCTGCCCTGCTGCCAACGTTTTGTCTGAGCAGGTATTTAGTGCTGCTGGTTGCATTATAACATAATCGTACCGCCTGTCAACTGAAAATGCTGACAGGTTGACTCTTATAAAAATGAATAAGACCTGGATTGCCCCAGATTTCTCAACTGCACCAGAGGATGAACAAAGGCACTTTAAATGTGTTGTTTAATGTACTGAATACACTGTATTCCCATGCATCCCTGCCACCACAAAAGAGGGTATATGGTTAAATATTCCTTTTCTTATCCTCCTCCTCTTCCATCATATCAGCATGCTTATTTGTCGCAAATAATGCCCTTGCATATAATGTTTTATAAGGTCAGCTCAACTGCAGGCCCTCACATATAATGTTTTACAGGGTCATATCAACTGCAGGGCCTCGTATATAGTGTTTTACAGCGTCAGGTCACTTGCAGGCCCTCACCTAAAATCTTTTACAGGGTCAGCTCAACTGCAGGCCCTTGCATATAATGTTTTACAGGGTCAGCTGAACTGCAGGGCCTCGTATATAATGTTATACAGGGTCAGCTCACCTGCAGGCCCTCACCTACAACCTATACAGGATCAGCTGACCTTCTGATGATGACAGCAAAGTTTAGCCAGTTTGTACTCTGGCACACATAGCTGACTTAATGTTAGGCTGCCTTTCCCATGACCCACGCATTATATGCATTTTAGACAACACAGATTACTGGGTGTTCACCCTTTTCCACCCCTGCTACAAAGAGAATGTCTCATCTCTCATATCTCTGGTGTAGAGGACAAGCAAAACAGTGCTATACCAGAAGGTCCTTGTTGAAAAATCGCTCCAAAGTTGATAGGGCAGACATCCAAATGGATTGTTGCCGTCACGGGGACGTGAGATAGCCTAGAAGTTATCTAGAGTCAACAAGGCTGACCTACAAGTCCAGTCTCAGTATCCAAGAGTCTGGTCAACACAATCCTCACCATAATGAGATTTCAGCCAATGACCTCTCTTGGATGTGGTATCTCTTTCTCAAGTTACCTCTCCGGCATTGAACCCCGATTCCCCGTTACCCGTGATCACCATGTTTGGCGCAGAATAGAACATCGAAAGTTGATAGAGCAGACATCCAAATAGATCGTCTCTGTGACGGGGACGTGCGATCGCCTAGAAGTTATCTAGAGTCACCAATTTGGCGGCAGGCCCTCACCTAATAGTCCAGTCTCAGTAGCCAAGAGTCCTGGTCAACACAATGCTCACCATGATTGCACACTAGGTGAACTTTGTGGAGGCCGGGAGCAAGTTGGCTGCTTGCACCAGACTTGCCCTCCAATAGATCCTCGTTAACGGAAAGTGTACTCATTCCAATAACAGGTCCACTTAGGAGAGCTGTATTGTTATTTATCGTCGCTACCTCCCAGAGTCAGGAGTGGGTAATTGCCGCACACCTGCTGCTTCCCTGTATGCTTGTGCTTTAATATATTAAAGAAATGTACCACCCCCAATATGCAAGATGGCCAATTAGCCAATAGTCAAATGTATAGGCCAGTCAACTCACAATTTCCATAACAAAACTGTCAAATATGGTCTGAACATGGGGATCCCATCTCTGCACAACGACTTCGGGATCTCTTTTGAAATCAGTGGGAAGATGTCATAAAGTTTGGTGGATATGTGATTTGACCTATAGATAAATGGAGGCCTCTATTCATTTGACCAATTGCAAGACACATATTTTTCAGATGACATTATGTACCCACAGATCACCGGCAATTTTGATCCATCTGATGGATTCTAAAAAGTTTGACCCATCTGATGGAGTGTAAAAAATAACATATCTTTCATCCCCCTTCTGGCTACATCGAATGTAAGTCACTTGGACCGACCGCTACAAATGGGTTAATGATCGGCTGAATAAGATGGGACATGTCAGAAACAAAAGGGGTAGAGATTTATTGTGATTGCACCCACTATGATAAATTATATACTCCATCTACTGCACTTGCTTACATCATAGTGAGGTATCTGTACCGACCTCCAGGAATGGGTTAACGAGCGGCGTAAGAAGCTGGGATACGTCGGAGGTAGAGGGGCGGATACCTATTACAATCGCATTCATCGCAGACAGACCGATCTGACCAATGGACAGGCGAATCATCGATTGTTTACCTGCGAGTACCAGTGACGAGATGGAGCAGGGGAGCGCACAGGATATACGTCAGATAACATTTCCTGTTACCCTGGGACTCCTGATTGGAGGGATTGAACTGTGCCGCAATTGATAGGTGGGTGGGATCTAAAAAGGCATAAAGGAAGGTCTTCTTGAACGCGCGCACACATATACCCCACATCCCCTGACGAAGCCACTGGTCGTGGCGAAACATGTCGGGAGGGGTGGTATAGTGCCTCCAAGTTTTAGACAGTCTGAGTGGCAGTGAGGATTAGTCTCCAGTACGGTCGATAGACAGCACGGGTGTTTGGAGTGTGACAGAGTGAGGGATTAGGATACACAGAGCTATACAGACCTCTATCAACAGTAATAGAGGAAGGAGTGAATCGAGAGTGCAGCTGAGGGCTGAACCAACTGTAACGATCAGTAAGACGCAGCAACATTGTTGCAGGACGGTTACCCTTGATTAGGGAACAGGCAGTGGAGGCTCTTACAGCTCTGCACGTACGAATCAGGTGGCGTGGCTCCGCTTAGAGAACGCCACCAGGCATTATAAAGACTATAATAAGTGTGTGTGTGTACCACCCTTAGGACAGACGGGTGGATAAGACCCGGTCTGCCCACTGGGATCCCCGCTGAACATCTGTGAAACACCAACACTACTCCTATTGAACAATTCACCCCTATGCTGTCCGTGGAGACCTATGAATAATAAAGTGATTGTGCTAGATACCACAAGAGGAATCAGCTTACGTGTCACCACATACTGATTTTTTTTTAAAACATTTTTTCTCCTAATTTGTGTGAGGCGCAAACCTTTTTAAACATAAACTAATAAAGATATTATTTTTAACATTAGTTAGAGACCCCTAAAGGGATTCTAGGTCTTATTGACCACTGCAGTAGGAATACATTAATATCCTGAGGGTCTCTAAAAGGGACTTTGTATATTACGCTTTAATAACTTGACACACCCTCTATGGGTGTTTCATAATTAGGAAAAAAAAAAGGGGCAAGGTAACAACAGCCAATCAGATTTCAGCCATTGACCTCCCTTGGCTCTTTCTCAGGCTCCCTCTCAGTCATCGAACCCGGATTCCCTGTTAGCCGTGATCAACATGGTACGCGCAGAAAAGAACATCTAAAGTTGATGGGGCAGACATTGAAATTGATTGTCGCCATCATGGGGACGTGCAATCTCCCAGAGATTATCTAGAGTCACCAATGCGGCAGCAGGCCCTCGCCCCTATTGTTTTAGATGGTCAGATCAGCAGGCCCTTGCTCCAAATGTTTTTGAGGGTCACCAACTATAAGTTTTCAAGGGTGTGTATGATGCCCTCCTTTATGTGTAACAAAGGGTGTTTTGAAGTGCCGGTTCCTTGTAATTTTTGGCAGCCCTTTCACTTAGTGCAGGCATGTCCAAACTGCGCCCCTGCAGCTGTTGCAAAACTACAACTCTCAGCATGCCCTAATAGCTGTAAGCTATCCAGGCATGCTGGGAGTTGTAGTTTTGCAACAGCTGGAGGGCCGCAGTTTGGACATGCCTGACTTAGTGCATAGGCTTTATGAGTGTAAGAGTCCCACTACTTGAACTATTGTACCACAATGTGAATGAGGCCCTCCATTATGTGATATACAGGTTGTAGCAGAGTACCTCTTTCTTGTAATTTTTGGCAGCACTTGCACTTTATATACAAGTACATATACAGGAAAGAATGTTTCTTAACAATTTTTCCTGTAAAATAGATTTTTTTTTCAGTTTTTATGCGTATTATTGTCAGTCTGTAAAAGTGGCGTACTACTCGGACAACATCGTTCCCAGCAGCGACCTTGGAGTCCAAGATGCATCGAGACATCCTCCCCATGCTGGTCCCAAACCATTTTGGTGGTGTTTCCATAAATTTCAGAACTTTTCCTATGAACCAAGCACCCTCCCCTCTTCAGAGCAGGGGGTGCCTGTTTTAATCATGGGGTTCTCCCATTGACTTCCATTATACGCGGGTGCTCGGTAGAGCACCCCGATGTGTTTGGCCAGAGCACATGGACAAAATGGCGTCCGTAAAAAAGGATGGGCTGGGGGGGACCGCTGGCAGGGAAGGTGGGGGGGTGGCTAGGGACAGAGACAGGGACGGAGGGTGGTTTAGGAACAGCTGCAAATGAAAAAATAAAATCAGTGCAGCAATTACAGATGTTCTTATTTTCTTCCATCAGCAGGAAAAGCTCAAATCACAGTGGTGGTGCACCACAAGTACCAGCAAGCCAACAAGCAGCACAGAGAAACTCAGACCATATCTGAATGCAATGACCAGCTATAATGGCTGCATGCAGGGAGGTTCAGCCCTTTCCTGTGCAACTTAATCACTGCCATTGGCTGAAGCATTGTTCCAGGCAATCGCAGAGCTGGAAGGGGACACCAAACACTGGTGTCCCCTACCTCACCTCAGAGGACCCAAACAAAGGATAAACTGAGACTAAACAGGTTTAGTAGCAAAATGTAAATATACTTTATTCAATAATTCTCATTAAAAATATATATGATTTAATACATCGCATAAAAAAGTGGACTACACCTGAGGGGACATAACACAATAAACCAGTAGGTAGAGGGCAATAAAGCAACCACGATTGGCTGGAATATACACTAAGTACACTGATATATACTGTGACAGTCCGTTATTTAGCTCCCCTTTCCAGAGGTGAAAAGGTAGGGGGATTAGTCAGATTATTTTGCACAAGGAGACCTCAGGAGACAGAAGTGCATTTCAACTGGTATCCTGCCAGCTTTATTTCACAGGTTGCATTAAAACACAAAACATAAACCGAACACATAGCCCCCCCCCCCCTTTTGCACTAACCTATGGGTTGGGGCACCCTGGCTTGACAAACAGTAAGTATGAGACAAACCATCTTCATTTCCCTGGAGGCTGCCTGCTCGGTGCTGTACTGTGAACCTAAAAGGCTGGAGGGACAGAAACCACCTGGTAACCCTACTATTCTTTTCCTTGTTATTCTGCATCCACTTTAGGGGTGCATGGTCTGTGATGAGGGTGAATTCTCTGCCCAGTAGGTAGAATTTGAGAGCGTCCAGGGCCCATTTAATGGCCAAAGCCTCTTTCTCTACAGTGGCATACCTCTTTTCATGGTCATTCAGCTTCTGACTTATGTATAAGACAGGGTGTTCTTCCCCATCAATTATTTGTGATAACACTGCTCCTAACCCAGCCTCCAAAGCATCGGTTTGCAGTGAGAAGGATTTATGAAAATCCGGACATACCAGTACTGGCTGGGAGCACAGGGCTTGTTTCAAGGATTGGAACGCCCTCTCAGCCTCTGGGGTCCATTTTATCGGTTAAGGGAACCGCCATAGATGCAAAATTAGGGATAAACCTTCTGTAATAACCTGCAATTCCCAAAAACTACCTCACTTGCTTCTTGTTTAGGGGTCTAGGCCAGTTTTGTATTGCGTCTATTTTGTTTAGCTGGGGTTTGATCAGACCTCGTCCAATGGTGTATCGCAAATACTTGGCTTCTTCCAAGCCGATGGCACACTTTTTAGGGTTTGCGGTGAGACCCGACTGTCTTAGTGAATCCACAACCGCCTGCACTTTTTGTAGGTGAGACTCCCAGTCACTACTGTAAATTATTACATCATCCAGATATGCTGATGTATAACCAATATGTGGCCTTAGGATCCTATCCATCATACTCTGAAAAGTCGCCGGGGCCCCATGGAGGCCAAATGGCAACCTAGTGTATTGGAAATGACCGTTGGGTGCAGAAAAAGCCATCTTTTCCTTGGCCCTTTCAGTTAGCGGAATTTGCCAGTACCCTTTAGTTAAGTCCAATGTTGTTAAGTACCGAGCACTACCCAGCTTGTCTATTTGCTTGTCTACTCTCGCCCTTGGGTAGGCGTCAAACTTTGAGACCGAGTTTCACTGGCGATAGTCATTACAGAACCTTATGGACCCAACAGGTTTGGGAATTAAAAGACCACTCACTTACGGACTCTTCTATTACCCCTAGGTCTAACATCTTGTTAATCTCTTGGGTAATGACCTCGCGCCTCGCTTCGGGGACCCGGTAGGGCTTAATCTTCACCTTAACACTGGGTTCTGTTACAATATCGTGTTTTATCACATGAGTGAGGCCTAGGAGTTCTGAGAAGAAATCGTTATTTCTCATAACAAATTCCTGTGATTCCTGTTACAGGGACACAAGTTCAAGTTAATATGATAGTTCTGTTCGGGTTTTCTCTTCCCAGGCTGATGAACTAGATAGTTCACCTTGCTTATCTTTTTAACAATTGTGAAGGGCCCTTGCCATTTTGCTAAGAATTAGCTCTCTACTGTGGGTATTAATACAAGCACCCGGTCCCCTGGACTAAAATGACGCAGTTTCGGTTATATATTCTACTTTGGGCCTGTTGGGTTTGCTGCATATGTTCTCGAACCAAGGGCATGACTGCCTTGATCCGGTCCTGCATCTGTGACACATGCTCAATTATACTGCGGTACGGGGTAGATTCTTGCTCCCACGTCTCTTTAGCTATGTCGAGTAGCCCTCGGGGCTGCCTGCCATACAGAAGTTCAAAGGGTGAAAACCCCGTAGACGATTGCGGTACTTCTCGTATGGCAAACAGTAAATAGGGAAGTAGGCAATCCCAATCCCTACCATCCTTGGCAATCACTTTTCTTAACATGTTTTTCAGGGTTTTATTAAATCTTTCCACCAATCCATCCATGGTAGACTGAGGTTCGGATATGCTTCACCCTGAATAGCCGACATAATTCTTTGGTCACCCTGGACATAAATGGGGTGCCCTGATCCGTTAAGATCTCTTTAGGGATCCCAACCCTACTGAACACCAGGACCAACTCCTTGGGTATGGTCGTCGCCGTCATATTTCTTAATAGAATAGCTTCTGGATATCTGGTGGCATAGTCTAGGATCACCAGTATGTACTGATGTCCGCAAGCTCATTTCACTATAGGGCCTACCAGATCCATAGATATTCGTTCGAATGGCACTTCCACAGTGGGTAAGGGTGCCAATGGGCTTCTAAAGTTAGGGGACGGAGCTGTATATTGGCACTCGGGACAAGATGCACAGTAATCTCGTACCTCTGCTACTAGCCCTGGCCAAAAGAAATGCATTAAAATTCGTTCTTTTTTCTTTTCCATCCCCAGATGTCCCCCCAACAAATGACCATGTGCTAGATCCAAGACCATCTTCCTAAATGGCTTGGGAACTATCAGTTGTTCTACGATGTCTTCACCTTGCTTGTCTACCTGATACAGTAAGTTATTTTGCATCGCAATATGGAGATAAGCAAGCGTGACATCTGGATAAACCAGAACACCATTTATTATTTTTACATTTTCCCAGGCCCGAACCAAAGTAGGGTAATTCAGCTGCGCTGTGGCAAAATTGTTGCGTGAAACCTTTATATCCGCTAAGACATTGTCAACCCTCTCCTCTGGCTCCCCACTTACATCAGTGGTTTCAGTGTCCCCTGACATTACATCAAAAGGAAACACGGCCCCATCAGGAAATGACAGAACCTCATGAAGAAGCTCAGGTTCTGTGACTCCTGTTGCCCTTTCTCCAGAGATCGTAACCACAGAAAAAAGGAAAATCCCTCCCCAGTATTACGTCATACATGACAGTGGGTATTATCGCTACCTGACAGGTTACCTGTTTGAGCACAGTTACTATGGTAACCCGTGCCGTATTATACTCGTGAGGTTCACCATGAATACAGGTGACCCCTACTGACTGGGTCTGTAAGCTATCGGAGTTTACAAAACTGGCTTTGACTAACGTGATCATACTGCCAGTATCCAGGAGAGCCTGCACCTCTCTCCCCTCTACTGACACAGGACACAGATGATTATTGACCTTTTCAGGGGTCCCAATAGAACAAATCCCTTGGGCAAACATCGATTTCGTATTTGGCATAGCACTCATATCACACTGCATGGGTTCTGAGTTTAACAGACAGTTAGCAGCAATATGTCCTGGTCCCTTACACCGGAAGCATTTGATAGGTTCTGGTCTCAGAAAGTCAGACTTGGACCTTTCGGAGTGTTCCGGCCAGAGTTCAGCTTTGGACCTTGTGTCCCTGTAACAGGTCCTTTGCCGCAGCATATCTTTCCACCAGAGAGACCAACTCATCTGCGCTGTTAGGGTCACCGTGGGTAACCCACTTGCATATTTCAGGTGGAAGGGCTCTAAGATATCTGTCCACTACCACACGTTGGACAACCTCTGGAGCCGATAGAACATCTGGTTGTAACCACTTCTTGGTTAAGTGTACCAGGTCGTACATTTGGGAGTGAGCTGGTTTGTCTGCCTGAAAAACCCAATGGTGCACTCTTTGGGCACAATCCGACAAAGTAACTCCCAGACGAGCCAAAATCTCCACTTTCAGCTTACAGTAATCCTAAGCATCGGCAGGATCCAAATCATAATAAGACTTCTGAGCTTCTCCACTAAGAAAGGGGGCTATCAACCGCGCCCACTGATCTGGTGGCCACCTTTCACACTCAGCGGTGCGCTCAAAGATCATCAAATAAGCCTCCACATCATTTGTGGCATTACCTTGTTCACTGGAAGGGCTATGGACCCGAGGAGAGGTCTTGGGTCCCCGCTCCTGAGATCCACGCCCGAGGCTTATCAAGAAGTTTCATGATGAGCATCCTGGGAGATTTGTACCCAAGGGCTTGGGTCTGGTGGCCCCTCGTAAAAGGGGGGGTATTTTAACGGGGCGCCGAAGGCGCACTCTGTCTCCCATCAGCCGCAGACCTGCTGCTTAGCTTCAGGAGCGAGGATCTGTGTTCGGCCTCGTTCCCAGGGCGGCTTTGCTAGCTGGGAGGCTCCCTGCTCCCAGGTCTGCCTTGAACGCTGAGCTGATCACTCGGTGCTTGACTTGTATGTCTGTCGGTCATATGACAATGGCCACGTCACATGACCCTCACTCCCCACTATAAATACAGGCAACCTGCTGGCTACAGGTTGCCTGTGATACTGGTCCATTGGTGCTTCCTTGTTCCTTGGTTCTAGTCTGCAGCTGCTTGTTCTGATTGACCTCCTGACCTTGTGACCTCGGCTCGTTCTTTGACCTCGACTTCGTCTCATCCTTTGTACGTATTTGCTCTCCTGGATTGACCTCGGCTCTGACTGTTGACATTACATTTGCCCGCTCCATTTGTATCCCCACTTCTCCTGGTTCTGACCCTTGGCTTGTTGACCTTATGTATCTTTCCTCTGTGCACTTACGTAAGTAAGGGACCGTCGCCCAGTTACGCCCGTCCCCTAGGGCGGGTAGTGTAAGTAGGCAGGGACAGGGGTTGAGGGTGGAGTGCACCCTCTTTCCTTCCTCTCTGATCCCTGACAGTTAGCATGGCTGAAATGTGGAAAAGCTTTGTCAGCACGCCACAAAAACCAGCACCACCAGCTGATATGGAACGTTGTAGAAGGAGGCAGCATTTTACCAACATGGTGGAGCAGTATGGGTGCACACGCCTGCACGTACTGAATGACGGGTCTGCCCCCTTCAACTTCTGGGTCTCCAAATTGGGCACATGGCCTGAGCTTGCCCTTTACGCCTTGGAGGTGCTGGCCTGCCCTGCAGCCAGTGTATTGTCTGAACGTGTGTTTAGCACGACTGGAGGGTTATATTTTCCAATGTTTTGGGGTGTACCCTAATTTAAAAAAATATAAATAAATTTTAAACCAAAAAGCAGTGTAGGCTACCTCCTCCTCCACCTCCTCTTCCACATCCACCGCCTCCTCAACCTCCTACTCTATATGGACCTGGTCCTCCTAGATCAAGATTATTATTTTTACATATTTTATGTTATTTAAAGTCATTTCCCTATCCATATTTGTTTGCAGAGCACTTGCCATGCTCTTAACCACATTTTGACAACATTTGCAGCTCTTTCCATGACATTTTTACAGCCATTTTAGTGCTCAAAAGTTCGGGTCCCCATTGACTTCAATAGGGTTCGGGGTCAAGTTCGGGTCAAGTTCAGGTCCCGAATGTCACGAACTATGGATCCGATCGCTCCGGATCCCACAGCTGTGACGTAGTGGTCTGTGACGGAGTCTGCGCACACACAGAGACCTCACGTGACCGGGGTATTACCATTCGGCTAACACCCCCCACTACACTTCGGTAACTGCCACCACGTGGGTTCCCGGTCCACGAGCCGACTATCCGGGTCATTCACTATCACACAGATCAGTGGATGAACCGGATATCACTTACTGACCAACCGCAGTCAATCACCCCCAGCTACAATTCCTAAATGCAATTTAACTAACTACCTGGTAACGTCTCTTCAAAGGCAAGGTACGTTGTTCAGCAGCTTAGAATATGGAAGACTTGGCTATTTAGATTTTATAATCTTTAATAAGCGGTAAAAAGCAGTGCATACAAGTCTAATGAAAATGACTATAAATCTACAGAATAATAATAACAATATAAATATTCACGACAGTTCAAATGAAAGGGAAAAAGATGAAAGAATACTTAGTTTCTCTGGAGGGTTTCAGATGGTCGTTCATATGTCCTTTTTGAATCCTTGCAAACCCCTTTTCAGTATGTATCAGGGGAGACCCTCAAAGTTCTTCTGATACAGGGATATGCTGTCAATGTCCAATTAAGTGTCTGGTGATGTTCCATGGGTCTCTCTCCTCTGTCCTTGTGCATGGATTTTTATGAACTCTCCCATGAGCAGGAGACTTACTCCCGTCAGCCAATGGCAGCAGAGTGACTGTGAAGCTTAGGGATTGGCCCCCAAGTGTTTTATGACCCCATCAAAGTTCAGTTCCTGCAATGAGGATTATACTTAAGCTTGTATCTCCTTGATACATCGGCATATTTTTATACAGAATACATATTTGCGATCCTTATTTATTTACCTACAGAATGAGACCACACACGGTAATGCTGGGACCTGTAGTTCTTCTACCACCCATAGGTCAGCTACGGAATCACATCCTCTAGTCATATTTGATACCCAATTAACCACAATACTCTATAGAGCCTGGATCTGGTGTCAGAAAGGGCATAAGTTGAATCATAAATGAAATATGAAAGTGGACTGGTTTTATGCCCAGAGCTAATTAAGGGCTATTAGCTCTCCTCAAACCAGACCTGGAAATTAATGACGTCACGCTCCAGCCAGGCTTGACAGCGAGCTGATCTTATCTTAAAGGACAGGATGAGCTGGGCCTGGTATAGCCTTTATGACCTTTTTATAGCCGGCCTCACAGAGTAGTGGTAATAAAAGTGTCCATCTATATCATAGGTGACCCAGGCTTCGGGAAGATGAGAGTTCACAGTTTTTTTACATATGCCAGAAGCATATAAGATGGCTACCCAGAGGAATTATGTATATATGCAGGCACACCTCCCTCTTTTAAAAGGTTGCCTGGGGAAATGGCCACAAGCCTATTCCACAGCAACCCAGCCGTCTCCGGCCGATTCTCCCTGCCGCGACAACCCGTCGGCATTTCCATGTAAACTACCTTTTCTGTGCTGCACGGTGAAGTTGTACTGCTGCAAAATTAGGCTCCATCTCAGCAGTTTTGCATTGTCTCCTGCGAGACGTGCCAACCAGCTGAAGGGATTGTGATCAGTGATCACTGTGAAATTGCGTCCATACAGGTAGTGTTGTAGCTTTTGCAGGGACCACACAATAGCTAAACACTCCTTCTCTATTGTGGAGTAGCTGGTCTCCCTGGCCAGTAACTTACGGCTCAGGTATAGTACAGGATGCTCCTCCCCGGCCTGGTTCACCTGACTCAGGACTGCACCCAGACCAAAGGCGGAAGCATCCGTGTGGATCACAAACTTCCGAGTGAAATCTGGGGCCTGAAGCACAAGAGCACTGGCTAGTGCATCCTTCAGGGCCTGGAAGCCTTGCTCGCATTCCGGCGTCCATGACACCATCCTGGGCAGCTTCTTCTTGGTCAAGTCTGTCAGAGGCTTGGCCAGGGCGCTATAGTTCGGGATGAACTTCCTATAGTACCCGGCCGTTCCCAAGAAAGACATGACCTGCTTCTTGGTGAGAGGTGTTGGCCATCTCGTAATGGCTTTCACCTTCTCTATTTCAGGCCTCAGTGTGCCTCCTCCTACTCTGTGGCCTAAGTAAGTGACCTCATTCATGCCCAGCTGGCACTTGCTAGGCTTAACAGTTAGTCCAGCCGCAGCAAGTTTGTCCAGTACTTGCGACAGGTGCACCAGATGCTCCTTCCACGTGGGGCTATACACGGCAATGTCGTCTAAATAGGCGACAGCACATTCTTCTAGTCCTTCCAGCAAGTCATTCACAAGCCTTTGAAAGGTGGCTGGCGCATTCTTCATCCCAAATGGCATTACAGTAAATTCGTATAAGCCGAAAGGGGTGATGAAGGCCGACTTCTCCTGAGCCTCCGAGGTCAGGGGAATCTGCCAATACCCCCTGCTCAGGTCCATGATTGTCAGGTAGCTGGCTCCTGCCAACTTATCTAACAGTTCATCAATCCTGGGCATGGGGTAAGCATCCGAGGTTGTGATGGCATTCAGTTTCCGATAATCCACACAGAACCTGGTTGTCTGATCTTACTTCGGGACCAGAACCACCGGTGAGGCCCAAGCGCTGTGGGATTTCTGAATGACCCCGAGCTGCTTCATTTCCTCGATCTCCCTCCTGAGGTCTGCCTGGACCTCCATTGAGACACGGTAGGCGGACTGCTTTGTGGGAGCATGTGTACCTGTGTCCACATGATGGACTGCAAGGTGAGTTCTCCCGGGTTTCCCTGTAAAAGTGTCACGGTGAGCCGTCAACACTTCTAAGAGCTGAGATCTCTGCTGGGACGAGAGTTGAGGGTTGAGGGTTAAGTCCACCTCCAACTCTCGAGTGTCAGCTAGCAGATCTAGTAGGGGGTCGGCCTCCTCCCTTTCGGGCAGGCTGCAAACCGGCATAACATGTGGCGTTCTCTCGTGATGCTCCTTGAGCATGTTGACGTGAAACGTCTTCTGTCTCCTACCTCCCTCTCCAAGGCCCACCACATAATTTACCTTACTCAGACATTTGACAATGGGGTACGGCCCTTCCCATGCAGCTTGCAGTTTGTTTTGCCGCATTGGCAGCAGGACATAGACCTTCTGCCCCTCCTCGTAGATTCTCTCTCGGGCAGTGCGGTTATACCACTGCTTCTGTTTGCTTTGGGCCTGCACCATATTCTCCTGTACCAGACCTACAAGCGACTCCATTTTGTCTCGGAACCTGAGGACATAGTCTACTACAGAGACTTCAGTTCCGGCAACCTTGCCTTCCCAAGACTCTCTGATTAGGTCTAGGGGACCTCTTACTCGTCGACCATAGAGGAGTTCAAAGGGTGAAAACCCGGTTGACTCCTGGGGAACCTCTCTGTAGGCAAATAGCAGGTGAGGTAGATATCGTTCCCAGTCCTTCCCTTGCGCCTCCACAAACGTCTTCAGCATCTGCTTCAATGTCCCATTGAAGCGCTCACAGAGGCCGTTTGTTTGTGGGTGGTAAAGGCTGGCTACGATATGGTTCACCTGTATTTTCCTACAGAGCCCCTGCATTAGTTCAGACATGAACTGAGGTCCTTGGTCGCTGAGAAGCTCAGCTGGGAACCCCACTCTCGTGAAGATCCCCAGCAGGGCGTCCGCAACCTTGTCCGCCCTAATGGAGGATAACGCCACTGCTTCTGGGTAGCGCGTCGCGTAATCCACCAGGGTTAATATGAACCGTTTACCCGAACTGCTGGGGATGGCCAGTGGACCAACGATGTCCACGGCCACCCTCCTGAAGGGTTCATCAATTATCGGTAAGGGATTCAATGGAGCTCGGTGACGGTCTCCTGCTTTGTCAACTCGCTGACAGATGTCACAGGACCTGCAGTACTTGGCGACATCTGCCCTGAGGCCAGGCCAGAAAAAATTCTGCATCACCCGGGACTTTGTTTTGGTTATTCCCAGGTGACCAGCTAAGGGGATCTCATGAGCCACTTGCAGTAATTGTACCCTGAACTGCACAGGTACAATGAGCTGCCTCTTGAGTGGCCCCACCCTACTGTCACTGTGGGAGATGTCCTCCTTATACAGTTTCCCATTGTCCCAACACACTCGGTATTTGTCTCCCTCAGTGGGAGGGCTGGCAGCTAACCCTCTTAGCTGCTCCAAGGTAGGGTCATCTCGCAGGGCCTTCTCAAAGGCGGCACTACAAGTCCCAGCCAGCTGTCCTGTGGCGAACAGGGACAGTGGCTGAGGCTCTGACGCGGTTAAGTCCACGGGGTCCAAACCGGTGGAAGGGGACACTTCCACTTGCTCTTCCCCAATGGAGCATTCCGCTGCGGCTTTTGCAGCCCTGCGAGTGACGGGCAACACAGGCACAATAATGTCATCACATTTAACATTTGCACAACTTGAATCAGTTAAACACATGTCCGCTACCTGTGTACATACACCCGCCATCCCCTCTACATCTCTTGTCATAGGAGAACTGCTCCCACACCCCCACCTCCCACCTCCCGAGGTCCATCCCCAAGGTTATCTGATGTTACGCAAACATCCTTGCACAGTACCTCGGTATGTCCAGGGACCTCCATAGGGACGGATGAGTCCTGTGTGCTTCCAGGGGGCACGTAGCACGAGACCAATCGTCCTAGGTCAGTGCCTAATAAAACATTTGTGGGGATCTCCGCAGAGACTCCCACCTCCCTTACTCCACTCCCAGCCCCCCAATCAAGGAAAACACGAGCTAGGGGAACATTAGGGCTCACCCCCCCAACTCCCGTGATGGTGAGGCTTTTGCCAGGAATAAGGTCTGCGTCATCCACTAGTTCAGGCCGAACTAGTGTGACTTTGGCTCCTGTATCGCGGAAGCCCGTGGTGCATCGGTTGCCCACAGTAACCGACTGTAGGTTGTCTGCGGTGTGTCTTGCAGCTCCATTCACTAACAGCACAGATGATGGGTTGCGGACAAGCTTGCCAGGGGGTGCTGTCTTCTTCTCCGGGCACGAGTGGCTGAGGTGTCCTGGCTTGCCGCACGCATAGCACTTGCGCACGTCTGTCGGTGCTGGCTTGACTCCTTCAGGTCTTTGTGCAGGCCTGTGAAAGGGTCGCTGGACAGGAATCGACAAAGCTGGCCGGGAGGAAGAAGCAGATGAAGAGGTTCCTCCCAGATGGGACAGAGTGTCTTTGAATGCCCGAGTGCTGGGCATGGCGACGTATTCATCGGCTAGCTCGGCCGCCTCTCGCGCACTCTTCGGCTTGTGCTCACATACATATTTTTGCACATCTGTGGGGCAATTGGAGACAAACTGTTCTCAGACCATCAGATCCGCCAGGGACTGCTTGGTGTCCTCTGTGAGGGGATCAGACCACTGTTGGAAGGTGGTCTGCAACTTGCCCAGATGGTCCATAAAAGTATCTCCGGGCCCTCTCCGCAGGGACCGGAACCGTAAACGGTAAGTCTCTGGAGTCAGCTGGTACTTGACCAGAATAGCCTTTTTGATGACCGCGTAACTGGTACGCTCTGCTAATGGTAGTCCGACCAGGGCCTCCATAGCTTTGCCCTTCAGTGCGGACATTAGATGTCCCGCCCACTGTGGCTCTGGCACCTGGTACTGCTGGCATGAGGTTTCAAAAGCATGCAGGAAAAGATCAATGTCACAGTTCTCAGACTCCATCACAGGCAGTTTTGGCTTGACCATCAGGGATGGGCCTGTGGATGTGGCATACCGGTCGGACCCCTGAAGCTGTACTCGGGCCATGTCCAGTTCATGCCTGCGGACAGCTTCCCGTTCTGCAGCCTCGCGCTCAGCCTGGCGCTCTGCCCGATGTGCCTCCAGCAGCCGAAAATATAAGTCCGGGTTACTGAGCATTAGTTGGTCCAGACCATTTTGGGATGGCATAGAGACAGAGTTTACTTGGATGCCTTTGTGCTCACACAGAGCTGTGATATCAGCCACGCTCAGAACGTCATAATTCACGGATTCTGACATTATTTCCAAATAAAAGATAGGACAGAAAAAAAAGAGAGAGGGGAGGGTACTGTCGTGAATTATTATTCTATCAAAACTAATGCACTGTGCTTCGTCTTCCAGAATTTTTCAATCCTTTAGTACAGAGTTATGGACATAACTTCATGCACTAATATTCTAAGCATACAGAATCATGTAAGCTGCCACCAGAAAAATGTCACGAACTATGGATCCGATCGCTCCGGATCCCACAGCTGTGACGTAGTGGTCTGTGACGGAGTCTGCGCACACACAGAGACCTCACGTGACCGGGGTATTACTATTCGGCTAACACCCCCACTACACTTCGGTAACTGCCACCACGTGGGTTCCCGATCCACGAGCCGACTATCCGGGTCATTCACTATCACACAGATCAGTGGATGAACCGGATATCACTTACTGACCAACCGCAGTCAATCACCCCCAGCTACAATTCCTAAATGCAATTTAACTAACTACCTGGTAACGTCTCTTCAAAGGCAAGGTACGTTGTTCAGCAGCTTAGAATATGGAAGACTTGGCTATTTAGATTTTATAATCTTTAATAAGCGGTAAAAAGCAGTGCATACAAGTCTAATGAAAATGACTATAAATCTACAGAATAATAATAACAATATAAATAATCACGACAGTTCAAATGAAAGGGAAAAAGATGAAAGAATACTTAGTTTCTCTGGAGGGTTTCAAATGGTCGTTCATATGTCCTTTTTGAATCCTTGCAAACCCCTTTTCAGTATGTATCAGGGGAGACCCTCAAAGTTCTTCTGATACAGGGATATGCTGTCAATGTCCAATTAAGTGTCTGGTGATGTTCCATGGGTCTCTCTCCTCTGTCCTTGTGCATGGATTTTTATGAACTCTCCCATGGGCAGGAGACTTACTCCTGTCAGCCAATGGCAGCAGAGTGACTGTGAAGCTTAGGGATTGGCCCCCAAGTGTTTTATGACCCCATCAAAGTTCAGTTCCTACAATGAGGATTATACTTAAGCTCGTATCTCCTTGATACATCGGCATATTTTTATACAGAATACATATTTGCGATCCTTATTTATTTACCTACAGAATGAGACCACACACGGTAATGCTGGGACCTGTAGTTCTTCTACCACCCATAGGTCAGCTACGGAATCACATCCTCTAGTCATATTTGATACCCAATTAACCACAATACTCTATAGAGCCTGGTCTGGTGTTAGAAAGGGCATAAGTTGAATCATAAATGAAATATGAAAGTGGACTGGTTTTATGCCCAGAGCTAATTAAGGGCTATTAGCTCTCCTCAAACCAGACCTGGAAATTAATGACGTCACGCTCCAGCCAGGCTTGACAGCGAGCTGATCTTATCTTAAAGGACAGGATGAGCTGGGCCTGGTATAGCCTTTATGACCTTTTTATAGCCGGCCTCACAGAGTAGTGGTAATAAAAGTGTCCATCTATATCATAGGTGATAAATATAACCGATTGAAGGAGTAAGGTGAATAAGATATAATTTGATTTAAAGAACATATACTACAATAGTACAAAAATACTCAATTTTATTAAGAAAATCACAAAAGACACATGATCAGCACTGGTCACAAATAAGACAATATATACAGGTTACAATACATGTTAAAAACCAAGTGAACCGATGGTAGGCTGCCAATACAGATATCTAAAGTAAAGTGCAAGTGCATAGTTATACCCAAAAGGTCATAAGTAGTGGACATATAGTATCCAAACGCTGTAGCTATTGGACACCACTAATATCCACATGTATATATGTGTCAAAATTTGCCACTAGCCGGTGTAAATATATACACCAAAGTTATCAAAATTAGGGCAATACCAATATCACAATTGTATTTGACACATGATGGAAGCTATTATATATACTGACCAATTGATTCAATTGTATCCTGCAGCAATACCACCGGTCCACTCCCCAACGCACGTTTCGCGTACAGCTTTTTCAAGGGGTGTTGGTTGGCAGAGAGGAGGGTCACCCATAAATAGGTTAAGTGGAGACATATGATTGGTTGTTGGACTAGATTTAATTACATTTAGGGCTCACCTGAGTGTTAACACATGGCGGACATTACTGGTGCCTGGCCCCTCATCCGCATGCCACCACATCCGGTGGCGCCGCGCCGGTCCAGAGAAGGCAGTCACGCACATCCTGTGCGACACGCGTCACTCTGGAGCGGCCGGCGGCACACGAACGCGGCGCATGCGCAGAACACCAAGGACACCTATTCCGCCATATTAAGTAAGGGCGCATGACATCACATACGGATATATCAGGAAAATCTGATTGCTTTACATAAAATGATGGCATCTTATCGTATATAAGCCATACTATAATAGACACAGTTCTTATCCTAAGGCATGAACACATATATGCTGACAATCCACATGCCAATATTTATCAGTTTGTCAATGTATGTATACACGTACACAGAACCTCATTTCAGTTCAACTTCAATGTAAATGCATATATATATATATATATGTTTATCAGGCAGCAATACCAGAAGTGCACTTGCACTAGACGGATATTATACACCTGACCACAATAGTCATACACATCGAATAACATGTAATTCGATATGTTGTACTAGGGTGGTAACGCATGCGCAGGAGAGGGTAAAGGCCGAGCCTATGCCAAAAAGTGTAAAAGACAAGTGATAAGACATTGTTGTATTTAGAAACAAATTACAAGCAAATTATCATAATAATTAGTTTTACAATATACTGAGGCCATAATTTGACCAGAACAATATTATCACTTGGCCTCAATGGGGGGCCTTGAACTACAAATTACGAGGATGCTAGGCGTTGTTGTTCCTATTAGCCTCTTTTTCCTGACATACACATTTAGCCATGGCAGGAGTAAGTAGTAATAAGGTCTCCCAACTCAGAGGCCTCAAAGTACAAAGTGAGGTGTGAAAGGAAGAGTTATTAATTATAGAAAACAAAATAAGGTGAATAAATAACAATATAAGTTACATCAATTTTACATATTAATAGTGTCTAAAGTGCCACCATTACATGTAATTAACTATATATGCCATAAATCAGAAAAATATATATATTAGTATCCCAAATTGTTCGAACATAAAGAAAGAACAAATGAGGATATACCCTACCAAGTCGTGAATATTTAGCATACACCCCTGTCTACGCACCAATCACCTGTACACCGGTATAGCCGATGTTCAGACTGATCACATGCCCAGTCATACTAAAGGTATAATGCAGCCCATTGTCATGCCCCGAGCCACTATATGGTAAAAAAATCAACCATCCTGTCCAGCACCCATAGGTGAGTGCCCTACCATCATCGCCATACACATAAACATAAAGAAACCTGGACAGATCACGGAAATTCAAGGAGGAGGCATTCACAAGAAAGATGCAAAAGGCACCTTATCATTCAACCCATATGGCACCTGGGTTTGAAGTTTAATTATCCATTTACTTTCCACTTGTTCGAGTCGTCTAAAGAGATCGCCTCCTCGGGATCCTAGATTTACCCTATCGATGCCACGAACCCTCAGATCCTGCCATCGATTATTATGTTTCAACCGAAAATGTCGTGCGACTGGTTTAAGTTTCAGTATTCGTTCCCTATCATCAGCTGGCACCTTTGACGCCATCCGAATATCACTCTGATGTTCCTGAAGGCGTATACGCAATTCACGTGTTGTCATGCCAATGTAGATTAACCCACATGGGCATGTTGCGTAGTAGATGACGCCACAGGTACTACAGTTGATAAAATGCACAATTTTGTATACATCTTTGCCAGATGAATCGCTAAATGACACACTTTTTACCATAGCCTTGCAAATGCTACAATGTCCGCACGGTGTCGAGCCCCACTTTGGTCCCTTAGACTGAAACAGGAATTCCTGGTTGTTAGGTGGGACATAATGGCTAGATACCAACATGTCACTAAGATTCCTGCTACGTCTAGAGATCAGAGTGGGGGCCGAAGTAAGAACCGAATTCAGGACATGATCACTTTGCAATACAGGCCAATATTTTACAAACGTTTTTCTGATGTTATTCCATTGTGGACTATAATCCGTAATCATGCAGACTGGTCGAACTTCATCCACCGCTGCATTATGAACTTTTTTAGGCTTTGTTGTAAGGAGGGTCTGTCGTGATGTATTGACAGCTCGCTGATACCCCCGTTCAATAACCACAGGGTGATATCCCCTTTGTGCAAACCGTTGTCGAAGCTGAGTCGATTCTCTTTCAAAGTCCTCTGTTGTGGTACACAATCTTTTAGCTCTTAGAAACTGACCAATCGGTATGGATCTTTTTTGATGTTGTGGATGAAAGGACGATGCGTGCAACAAAGCGTTTACAGCGGTATCCTTACGATGAATTGCCGTCGATAGAGTGCCATCCGTGGTCATCTTGATGTTAATATCCAGAAATGTCATTTGACTTTGGGAAATGGTTTGGGTCAATCTTATATTCCAGTCGTTCGCGTTCAGTTGTGCCAAAAATGAATCAAGTGCCCTCCTGGATCCCTGCCAAACAAACAAAATATCATCTATAAAGCGGATCCAGGATATAACCTGTCCATCCGCCCCATCCATGATCTGTTGTACGTATTCACGTTCCCAAAGACCCAAAAATAGGTTAGCGTATGAGGGCGCACAAGTCGCCCCCATCGCCACACCTCGTAATTGGAGATAGTGTCGGTCTTTAAAAAGGAAGTGATTGTGTGTAAGTACAAAATCCAACAGAACTAGTATGAATTCCACCAGTTCCGGCGATAGATTCCTTGTCCGCAAAAAGAAACTGGAGGCCTTCAAACCAAGTTCATGCTGGATACAGGTATACAGCGATTCTACATCGCATGTCACGAGATACATATCGTCTTCCATATGGACATTCTCCAGCCGCTTTAACACATCGGTGGAGTCACGTACATAAGATGGAAGACATTGGACACATGGCTTGAGGTAGAAATCCAAAAAGCGACAAATGGGTTCGCTCAGTCCACCACACCCCGACACTATCGGTCTACCCGGAGGTCTCGTTGAAGATTTATGCACCTTCGGTAGTAGATACAGTGTGGGGGTTATTGGATGCTTCACTATCAAGCCATTGTATACAGTCCTATTAATGACTGATGACTCCACCGCTGTCAGCAAAACGGCCTGTATCTGCATTTGGTAGTAGTTGGTAGGATTAGAGGTCAATCTACGGTAGCAGGCGGTGTCACGTAATTGACGATGGGCCTCCGCCTCATACATCTCGATAGGCCAGACTACCACATTTCCACCCTTGTCCGCCGGCTTAAATACCACTTTCTTCATTGCCCTCAATTGTTTTAAAGCCACTCTCTGAGATTGGTTCAAGTTGTCATATGAACGCTTCGTGGGGAGGATAAATAGGTCCTTCACCACCATTTTTACAAACGTTTCAATTGCCGGGCTCAAAGACAAGGGTGGAAATGTGACAGACCGGCCACGAGTGAAGGGCGGAAATTTCGACTCACCTCCTTCCTGCTCCATCAGTAGTTCCTCTAGTGTTCGAAGCGCCTCCAATTCCTCCGGGGCTGTAAAAATATCATTTGAACATGTTTTAGAAAAATGTTTTCTGTAGACCAACTTCCTTGCAAACAGGAACGTATCCTTGATTGCAGTGAAGTTGTCATATACAGACACAGGACTAAAAGATAGTCCAAGGGACAGCAGTTCCAGTTGGGGATCTGAAAAGGCTATATCCGAAAGGTTAATTACCTTTAATTCCCCATTTTTGGAGTCGTCCAGATTGTTATATTTTCGTTTAATTGGAGTTTTTGATGTCATCATCGTCTGTCCCACTCCTGTTGAGCCCTCAGCACGTTGTGAAGGATTGCTCCGTATAGATGTAACCGAGCTTGAGGCAGAACGATCGGTGTTACGTTTATAATGCCACCGAAATATTCTTTCATTTTGATAATCTGCAATATCACGCTGAAATTTCTTTGCCTTTTGTTCTTGAATTTCTTTTTCCCATCGGGCTTGATCGTTGTTTAGATCTTGTTCAAATCGTGCCATCATCTCCGGGCTACCTATCAGTCGCAATTTATCCTGTAGTGGCGCAATTGACTTCTCTATATCCTCCAGTTGCTTCTTTTCATATCCAATTAGTAGCTCAATGAAAGTACGTGAACACAATTTACAGGCATCTTCCCATCTCTGTTTTAAGATGTCATCTCCCAAAGGGAATGAGGGGCATACCTGAACTCGAAGGCCCCTGGGTGCCAGATCTCTGGTCAAGTACTGTTCAAGCGCAGCTTTGTTCCACCATGTTTTGGTTCTGCTGCGGTATAAATTCTTGAGAAGTTTCTGTGTCTCAGATACATCAGGTTGTATAGAATTAGGGTTGGGAATGCTCTCCTCCTTGAAAATCCTTGTGACCTGTGCCAGCCATTCCGTCTCTTTAGAACGTAAATCCATTACGTAGGGCAAATCTGTAACACAGATAAATATGAAAACCTATATATGGCCCTAACAAAATTGCGGGCTTACCCCTAATTAGAATATATATAACCGATTGAAGGAGTAAGGTGAATAAGATATAATTTGATTTAAAGAACATATACTACAATAGTACAAAAATACTCAATTTTATTAAGAAAATCACAAAAGACACATGATCAGCACTGGTCACAAATAAGACAATACATACAGGTTACAATACATGTTAAAAACCAAGTGAACCGATGGTAGGCTGCCAATACAGATATCTAAAGTAAAGTGCAAGTGCATAGTTATACCCAAAAGGTCATAAGTAGTGGACATATAGTATCCAAACGCTGTAGCTATTGGACACCACTAATATCCACATGTATATATGTGTCAAAATTTGCCACTAGCCGGTGTAAATATATACACCAAGGTTATCAAAATTAGGGCAATACCAATATCACAATTGTATTTGATACATGATGGAAGCTATTATATATACTGACCAATTGATTCAATTGTATCCTGCAGCAATACCACCGGTCCACTCCCCAACGCACGTTTCGCGTACAGCTTTTTCAAGGGGTGTTGGTTGGCAGAGAGGAGGGTCACCCATAAATAGGTCAAGTGGAAACATATGATTGGTTGTTGGACTAGATTTAATTACATTTAGGGCTCACCTGAGTGTTAACACATTGCGGACATTACTGGTGCCTGGCCCCTCATCCGCATGCCACCACATCCGGTGGCGCCGCGCCGGTCCAGAGAAGGCAGTCACGCACATCCTGTGCGACACGCGTCACTCTGGAGCGGCCGGCGGCACACGAACGCGGCGCATGCGCAGAACACCAAGGACACCTATTCCGCCATATTAAATAAGGGCGCATGACATTACATACGGATATATCAGGAAAATCAGATTGCTTTACATAAAATGATGGCATCTTATCGTATATAAACCATATATCATAGGTGACCCAGGCTTCGGGAAGATGAGAGTTCACAGTTTTTTTACATATGCCAGAAGCATATAAGATGGCTACCCAGAGGAATTATGTATGTATGCCGGCACACCGAACTCGAACTTTTTTGTGAAGTTCGGCCGAACCCGTCGAACCCGAACATCCAGGTGTCCGCTCAACTCTAATTACAAGCAAATTGCATAAATCATAGCAATTTCACTGCCAACACTGCATTGTTATAGTCATAACTTTGGCATAACTATTGCATTGTTAGGCCCCTTTCACATGAGCGACTTCCACGCTTTAGACTCACAGCGTGTGTCAGTGAGAGCACCTGTCCTGAACTTTCAGCACTGATGGGATTGAATAGCATTATATTGATGTATGATGCTATTTAACTCTTAGAGGTCTGCAATGTATTGTATGACATAATGCGGTCAGTGTTATGCAATACATTCCAGAACTGTAAGTGTTACGTAGCATTATAAATCTATATAATGCTATGAGATCCCATCAGTGCTGGCAGGTCAGGACAGGTGCTCTCACTGACACACACTGTGAGTCCAATACTTGGAACTCGTTCGCGTGAAAGGGGCCTTAATGTAATTTTTGAACCACTGATATTAAATGCACATTACATACTTTAAAGAAATTTCACCGCCAACACTGCATTGTGTTATTGGTGGTAGGCAGGCCCATAATTAAGTTGCATTGTGTGTTTTATAGATAGTAGAACATGTTCAGTGAACTAGTGTTAAACACATACAGTGCTTTGAAATAGTGTTCATTCCACATTTTTTCACATTACACCCACAAACTTAAATTAATTTTTTGGGGGATTTTATCTGATAGACCAACACAAAGTAGTATGTGTGAAGTGAATAGAAAATGATACATGGATTTAAAAAAAAAATCATAAATAAAAATCTGGAAAGTGTGGCATGCAATTGTATTCAGCCCCTAAGTGAAAATTTTGACTGCAATTAGAGCTGCAAGGCTTTTCACATCTATAGATCTTACATTTTTGCTCATTCTTCTTTGCAAAATAGCTCAAGCGCAGATCCTCATTGGGATTTAGGTGTGGACTTTGACTGGGTCATTCTAACACATGAATATGCTTTGATCTAAACCATTCCACTGTAGCTCTGGATGTTTAGGGTTGCTGTCCTGCTGGAAGGTGAACCTCCACCCAGTCTCAAGACAGGGAGTTTTCCCAGTAGGACGATCCCAAGGAGGGCCACCCAAGCCCTCCTCACGGCCACCAGCCAGGTACATAATGATCTGATTCTCTCTTATGCACCTGGCCAGCAGCCGCAGGTGTCCCCCTGAATTCAACTGTGTCAATGTCCTCAGGACAGCAAAACAGTTGAATAATGTGCAGCAGGTGGTAGTATTTGGTTATTTAGTTTGGTATTTGGTTCAGCTGGGGTGGTATATTGCTCTGCACTATGGTATTACTGGCCCTGCCTTCTTCTGTTGGCCTTGCCTAATTATGTTCCCCTGCCTTCAGTCAGTTTGGACCTACTTACAACATGGGGCCACTTTTATGATTTTTTCCAGGGCCACTTTTAGTTCCCAATACACCCCTGTCTACATGCCCAGCAATCAGCTGGTGTGCAAGCTTAACTTCTACCTGACCAAGTTGCTGGTAGTGCAGTCTCTTCTGTACCACTTAGTGGATTCTGCTGCCTTAAAGGGGTTGTCTGAGATATATAGGAAAAATATATTGCACTGTAAATCTGATGGTCAGCAATATATAACTAAGCTAAGCAAGTTTTAGGCAAACAAACAATTATATTTCCGCATCTACCTGGTTCTCTTCTGGCCCTTTGCTTACCTTCAATAACAACAATCTCTGACGTTTTCCTCATTAATATTTGTGCCCCCCCAGCTCTGCATAGCAAGTGAAAAACAGTGCTGCCCTGAGTAAAATGTCTGACTGCTAGGATGCTCAGCAACATGTTGTATGTGAAGTTCCATCCGCACAATGACACTGCTGACATACACACACACAGGATCTTCCACCTACCTGTTCTTGTTCAATGCTCTGCAGAACTCCTCCAGTCTAGCATCTCTGTGTCTGCAGGATGAGGATCCTGTGTCTCTTCATTGCCTGCATATACTCATCAAAACCTCCAGCCCTTATTGTGTGATTTAGAAGAGGTTAAATTTTCCTGAGGAATCCAGGGAGAGGGCAGACGGCAGTGCAGGGGTGTGTGGCCAGCACAGTGATGTCTCGTGTACAGACACATATCTGCTCTCTCAGGCTTGTGTACAAAACAATATCAGAGGCGGGAGAGAAGCTGACATCACAAGTCAACTGAGAAATCTGAGAAAGAAGCCACTACAGATATAGTAAGTGCATTGTAAACCCCTTACATTTGCCTACTGAGAAACATACAAAGAACAAAAAAATAACTCAGACAACCCCTTTAAGGTAACGGATGGCATGCGCTCAGCCTCTCTTGATGATATATAGTCAGTATTTTGTCCCAAAAAGTCATACCTGCCTTGTACTAGTACTCAGGTGGTGGCTGTCCCTAATAATTCTCAGTGTTCGGCCAGGTGCACACTAATGTGGATACCTGCAGCAGCTGTTATGGGCAGGGACAGTGCATACCTTTCAAGGCCCACTGGCTCAATGTTTTTCACAGCAAGACAGCACCAACTAGGTAAGGTAGTCAGCAAAAATGGCAATAACATTGTGCTCACACTGCATTTGGGGGAATTAACACATGCTTCCTGCATGTTTCATGTAACAAATCTAGTCATGCAACACTTTTTGAACAAGTACACAGGCTTGCAGATAGTGCTAGCAATGTCCAGGGGACTGTCACTGCATTTAAGCCATTTTTGGCTGGTATTGTTGTCCATTGCTTTCAGTGGCAGAATGGTCCCCCGCCCCTTGGCTAAATATACTGGGAACCTCTTACCTTAGGGTCTGATGATAATAACTTACTGGTGTTACTGGTGCCAGTATTGTGCCATTTTTTTGCCAGTAGTGTGCCCTGTACTATGTGCTGCAAGCATGCAGCTGCTTAACCCCGATTGTGACATCACTGTGTATACCCTGTACTGTGATGTCACTCACTGTGCATGTTAACCCTGTACTGTGATGTCACATTGCATATTAACCCTGGCTGTACTGTATGTGACATCACTGTGCCTATTAACCCTGTACTGTGACTAACAGTACAGGGTTAACATGCACAGTGTGTGACATCACAGTACATGGTTAATAGGCACAGTGACAACACAGTACAGGGCTTATATTTGCAGTGCATATTAACACTTAGCATTAACCCTGGCTATACTGAGATGTCACAGTGCATATTAACCCTGTACTGTGATGTCACATTGCATATTAACCCTGGCTGTACTGTATGTGACATCACCGTGCCTATTAACCCTGTACTGTGATGTCACCCACGGCGCATGCATGTTAACCCTGTACTGTTAGTCACAGTACAGGGTTAATAGGCACAGTGATGTCACATACAGTACAGCCAGGGTTAATATGCAATGTGACATCACAGTACAGGGTTAATATGCACTGTGACATCTCAGTATAGCCAAGGTTAATGCTAAGTGTTAATATGCACTGCAAATATAAGCCCTGTACTGTGTTGTCACTGTGCATATTAACCCTTTACTGTGATGTCACTGCATATTAAAGGGGTACTCTGGTATGGGAAAATAAATCCCCTATCGGTGGCGATCCGCTCGATGGGATCCCCCACGATCTTCTGTATGGTACTCCGGATCTCCTTGTGCCCAGAGCGGCAAATCTTCCATAGAGATACATGGAGGGGGAGTGTTAACCACACCACCCCTCCGTGCAGTGGTTGACACATCTTATTTATTGACGATTGAGCTGGGGCGCCGTACGGGAAATCACGAGCATCCCAACGATCTTTGTGGGGGCCTCATGTTCGAGTTTCGCCTAAGGCCTCACAAAGTCTAGAGCCGCCGAGTGTCTGTACAAGCGGCATAAAGCAGTGAATAATTTTGTCATGCACCAGACCACCTCAGTGGGGAGCATGTGTTGTTTTGAGGTCAGGCAGTGGCTGCTCATCAGAGACACTTGTCATGTAGTGAAGCCCTTTGAAGAGGCCACACAATTTGTCAGTAAAGACAACTGCAATTTTCTATTAAGGATGCCAGCCACGATGACCAATCATCTCAGTAGAGGGGGGAGACAGAAAGAACTGGGACCACCAGCACCCTGGCCAGAGTTGCAAACTGTATAATTGCTTGCTTACATAATGACATGTGTATCATTCACATGAAGCAGTCTGATGATTACTGGATAGCCTTGCCTTTAGACCCTCGATATTACTTTATTACCAGGAAACTTTGTATCCACAGGTTACCCCAACTTTTGTCAAGCAGACTCCTGCAGCCCACATGTCTGAGACCCCTCTCTGACCCCATCTACTACATTTACAGTCTAGACCCTAGCTATCAAGTCATTCTTGTGTCTGCAATAAGGAGGTTTAACTTTTATTATTATTTATTAGAATAATTTTCCCAACATATAATACAATACAAAACGAAACAAAACAAGAAACAACTCTATTGAGAGTCTTTTAAAATGTATCTGTCAGGGATAGTATCCTTGGGGTGTTTGTGGTATTGTATCAATACCTATTTCCGGATAATTATCCTTCCAAGAATGATAGATATATCAAGTAGGTGCACTTCAAAGGTTATCTTCACCCTTGATAGTGCCCTGGTGTTATATACCACCAGGTTGCTCTATCATTCAGCGATGTGAGCGGTCTGCTGTTGGTGACATTCAATATTTATTAAAGCCATGTATCTGCTTGTTTCTGCTTAGTGTCTATTTTCAAAGCGACTCGCTACATCTATACCCTCATGGTCATACTCCAGAGCGTACTGCGTCTGCAGCCCGCAGTGCTGTGGACGGTACCGCTATGGGTACGTCATGTGCACCAACTTATGCAAATTTATTTTTAGGGTGGTGGGAGGATAATTTAGTTTTCACGGATGGAATGTCGTCGTATACCTGCCACATTATATTTTGGGGCAGGTATATCGACGACATACTCATCTTCTGGGAAGGAGATAAGTCACTATTTCATGATTTTACCCAAGCACTAAATGACAACAATATAGGTATGAAATTCACATACGAGATTCAGGAGAAGGAAATAGTGTTCCTAGATTTAAAAATCAAAATCAACGAAGATGGGCACCTGAGCACTGAGATACACAGAAAGCCGACCTCTACTAACAGCTATCTACACTGGTCCAGTTGGCACCCAACACCCCTAAAAAGGGGAATACCCACTGGCCAGTATCTGAGGGCTCGACGCAACTGCTCAGATGAGGCCTCCTTTATGAAAGAAAGTGGGCAATTGTGGGAGAGGTTCAAAAAGAGGGGATACCCGACGGCCCCCTTAAAAAAGGCCTTTAATAGGGCGAGAGTGACGGACAGAAGGGATCTCCTGAAGTCACCCTCCATAAAGAAGAATGAGGTCATCAGGTGCATTGGCACCTTCGATGGCTATAATAAAGAGATCTGCAGTATTCTGGATAAATATTGGCACATTATTCAGACAGAAAGAGATTTAAAGACTGTACTTACCCCACATCCGAGCATCACTTATAGAAGAGGTCCAAACTTGAAGGACCAATTGGTCCATAGCCATCTAAAAGAAAAAGAAATGGGAAATAGGTCATTGAGAGTGAAATATAGTGGCTCAACCCCCTGTGGAGACTGCTCTTTCTGCAAGTACATCCCCCGAATAAGAAAATTTACTAATCCTGGAGATGGGAAAGAATACACTATTAGAGAATTAATTACATGTAAGACCATGGGGGTTGTATACATAGCATCGTGCCCTTGCCCCATGCTATACGTGGGCAAGACCACGCAGGAGTTGAGACGTCGTATATCTGGCCATCTCAGTTCCATCGAGACAGGCAAAGACACCCCAATTGCCAGACATATCAAATATGTACATGAAAACAAAATATCAGTTTTGCGGTTTTGGGGTATAGAAAAATTAAATTTGGGCCCTAGAGGCGGAAATTTAGATAGAAAACTCCTGCAGTGTGAAGCACGATGGATAGATCGACTAAATACAATGAGCCCAAATGGTCTCAATGAGGGTTTCTCGTTCACAGCATTTTTATAGACATCTTGATAATGGATTCTCTTCTTTGGACAATATCAACATCAATAGTGAATATATATGTATATAAAAATATACATATATAAAAAAATAAAAAAAGAGAGAATACTAATGGCATTATGAGAAATCTGAATAATAGCTTGAAGCAGTGTAGAAGACGTAATATCATATACATAAAAAATTGAGTATTGATTTGATTCTCTTGAGAATTATGAATAAATAAATATATCAGTTATGAACAAGAATACTAACCACAAAAGATAAAAGAATAATATCAAAGAATCAAACTGGGAATAATAGTTGAGATAATGGGGGCATCTATAATCCACAATGAACGGATATAAGTCATCCATTTGAGTTCCAAATATATATAGTGACGGTATAAGGAAAATTAGAATCATCATAGAGAGCTTTATAATATATGGAGATGATATAAAATCATAAAAAGAAGAGAGAAAAATAGAGAGAAAAACAGAGAAGAAATGAGATAACAGGAAAAAGTAAAAGAAAAAGGAAAAAGAAAAAAGAGAGAGGAAAAAAGAAGGGGAAAAAAAAAAAAAAAAAGAGAAAAAAAGAGAAAAGAAAAAAAGAGAAAAAAAGAAGGAGGAGAGGGGGGGAGGTAAAAGAGAAAGAGAAAAGGAGAGAAAAAAGAGGAAAAAGGAGAAAAAAGAAGAAAGAGAGAAAAGAAGAAAAAAGAGAGAGAAAAAAAGAAAGAAAGAGAGAAAATCGAGAATATAGTAATATATCTCTTCCTCCTCCTCCTTGGAATATCTAATATCTGCTATGAACTATGGCTCGGAAGATAGTATTACTGTATTCAAGTGGATATAGTAAGTTCCGAATGCCCTTGTTCCCACATGGTCCTAATAAGTTCCGAGTGGATATCTCTCCTCTCTATATATTGAGAAGTGCACTCTGATACAAATTAATGAAGATCCAATGTATACATTTCTCTGAACAGACCTGCCCGTCTAAGTGCGGGAGCATGCGCGGTAGGAAGAGGGTATTGACGTAGGCGCATGAACCCGTACCTTCTGACCTCTAGTGGATGACGTCATAAGTAATTGACGGCAATCTGATTGGCCCCCGTAGACGCCTACAGCACGAGCAGGAAGGCTGTGATTGGCTCTCCTTCATGATGACCCGCCTTGGGACTATAAAGTATTATGCACCACAAGCGCTCGTGTTGCATGTAGCTCCATCCCCCTGAAGAAGCCGCGCGAGCGGTGAAACATGTCGGGGGAGCTTCGTCGTGATAATTTTTAAACACATGTTAGGGAAGTGTATCCACAGCACTGCGGGCTGCAGACGCAGTACGCTCTGGAGTATGACCATGAGGGTATAGATGTAGCGAGTCGCTTTGAAAATAGACACTAAGCAGAAACAAGCAGATACATGGCTTTAATAAATATTGAATGTCACCAACAGCAGACCGCTCACATCGCTGAATGATAGAGCAACCTGGTGGTATATAACACCAGGGCACTATCAAGGGTGAAGATAACCTTTGAAGTGCACCTACTTGATATATCTATCATTCTTGGAAGGATAATTATCCGGAAATAGGTATTGATACAATACCACAAACACCCCAAGGATACTATCCCTGACAGATACATTTTAAAAGACTCTCAATAGAGTTGTTTCTTGTTTTGTTTCGTTTTGTATTGTATTATATGTTGGGAAAATTATTCTAATAAATAATAATAAAAGTTACATTTTAAAATTTGACCTAAAACAGGTATTATTGGTCATTCTGACCATTGGATAATAAATATTGATCTCCTGGGTCCAGTGGATCTTCTGTAAATAATGCAATAAGGAGGCATTCCAGTAGGTACAAGTTATCCCCTATCCACATGATAAGGGATAACTATCACATTGGTGGGGGTCCTACCACTGGGACCCCCACCAACCAGTAGAGCACTCGGCTATCTTTGTATCTCCCATAGAAATGTAGTGGCCATGTACATGTGTGACCTGTCTCTCTGGCCATTTCAGGGTAGCAGCAGGGGGCCTGCAGGGGGTATGGGTCCCCTGTTCTTATGATTGGTGGGGGTCCCTGTGGTAGGACCCCCACTGATCTGATAGTTATCCCTTATCATGTGAATAGGGGATAACTTTTACCTCCTGTAAACCCCTTTAATGAAGACGTATTTCAGTATAAGAAATTGCCCCCTATGTTGACACAGCCGAACATTGTGATGGCTGAGAATATGGCTGTGAAATTCTTTATATGAATCTAGTTAGTGAGAAAGCATTTTTTTCAGATTTATGCAAACCTTGGCTTTACACCAAGGTCTGGATTGCTTGTCTTCTGCAAATATACAGTAATATGATTCAAATTAAATTCACTTGCAAATATTAATCTGAGAATTGTGGACACATACAGTATAAAAAGTTTTCTAAAGAAACACATGTATGGCATATTTAGTGGCATAACATGAAGTAAAAGGGATTTTTTAAAATATTTTTAGATGCTACAGTATATTTTTAGATGCTACAGTATGTTTAGTGGGTCCAAAAGCAAGATTTGAAACAGGACCTTCCTCGTACCATGTGCCCTGCATAACACTGCTGTCTCCTTAAATGACAGAAGGGTTTTTCGGTCCCCTCAGACTCCAAGGCCTGGAGTGATTAAAACAATAGGTCATTTTCTAATGACACATTCCCTTTAATACCAATGTAGTGTGACCAGCAGCAACATGTCATTTTTTTGTACACACAAAAATGCGATGACAGGTGTTAAAGGCTATGTATACCTTTGGTGACAATTTTTTTTTTTTTATTATTGCATTGTACTCATTTTGAGTTAAAATATATATATATATATATATATTTTCAATTTGTCTTTATTAAAAATGTTTAACCCCTTTCTCTGTACAGCTATAAGAATCTCGAGTAGCAGGATCTCTGTTTTTACTCAGCTGAAAGCTCCTTATCTCTGCTCTCTGACATTATAAAAACTCACTAGAGCTCAATTCGAATGGAGCAGCCCACAGGAGAATTTTTTTTTTATATCACATGTCATCAATATGCCCTAGACTGCCAGATATTTATATTGTAATGTCAGGACTGGTGAAAGATCCTCTTTAAACACAATCTCTCTCATTTTCTGTGACAATCTCAAATTGGGTGCCTATAAATCTTAGAAACTAGAAACCCTTAATGATTTAATTATTATTATTATTATTATTATTATTATTAATATTATTATTATATGCATATACATGTGAAACTCAGTAAATTAGAATATCTGCAGAGTTCATTTATTTCAGTAATGCAACTTAAAAGGTGAAACTAACACATGAGATAGACTCATTACATGCAAAGCGAGATATTTCAAGCCTTTATTTGTTATAATTTGGATGATTATGGCTTATAGCTTATGAAGCTCCAAAGTCACAATTTTGAGGTACCCTTTGCTCAGGGGGTATGGATTAATTAGTTGACTACAGTGTGACACTTTGAGCCTAGAATATTAAACCTTTTCACAAAATTCTAATTTTATTCTGCATTAATGCAATTCCTTTAATTTGCATTACTAAAATACAGTAAATGGACTTTTGCACGATATTTAACTTTTTCAAGTTTCACCTGTATTTCAGATACTATAAAAAAAGACAGACAGCTCCCAATGAATACAATCAAAAATGTATGGCGAGTGCACCAGATAAAATATTTTTGCCTCCAAGCATATTATATACATATAAATACATAATTATTACAAGTAGCAATATTATGTTATCTGTGCCACCTAAAAATTTTAAGTTCATAGATGACAATACCTATAATATAAAATTTGAGGCACATTTGAATTAGCAGTCCAAAAGATTTAGTAATTGTGGTATTATTCCTAATACTACTTACTGTTGCTGTTCTCTAGTGTAGAAGTAACTCTCTGGAGTAACTGCACAGATGTACACAAATCAGTACGTGATCTCACCATGCAGCAAAAGCCAGCACAGCGGCTTTGACTCATCACTCATTGTATAGCCAACGTGACCTTGCTAAGTCTTATAGTTCCACAGTGTCACAATTGCAGGCAAATGCTTGTTTATCACTTAAAAGCCAGTAGTCATAGACTTGCTGAGTAAAGTAGTTCCACAGGTAACAGTTGCTACTGAGGAAGGGGATAGAATACTTGAAACGCGTCTAGCTTCATTTATATTTCTAAGGGTGGGTTCACATCATGTTTTACACTTCCGTTAGAAAAAAAAGAATACAAAAGTGTAGCACTCCACGTTCTTGTGTCCTGCACAGTCTGGTAAAAAAAAAAAAAAAAAACATATACTTTTTTTTTTTTTTTTTACAATGAAACTCTATGGTGAACGGATGCCACTGTATGGCATCAGTCTGAGGCATCTGTTTAACATATATATTTTTTGTATACGTTAAAAGGATGAAAAATGTGAAACTATATTCGGATTATGTGTGATGCTGCTACTGCTAGCAATATGCTAAAACATACAGTAATGGTCATTCCATTCGCTACCTGTGGAACTCCCTTATTCAGTAAGCTTAGGACCACTGTCTCTTAATTGGGAAGCAAGTTACCAATGTTGGCATTTCACTGCTATTCTGTTTGGTATTTGTGGAACTACTCTACCCAGCAAGCCTAGCACTGCTGTGATCCAAGTGAATTATACTTCTGATGTGTTCTAGATGTACGGCATACATATTAGGACATCCTCAGATGTCATCCATAACTCCCTCCTCCGTCAGGCAAAACTACATCAGTCCTCCTCCCTCAGAACAAACTCCCTCCTCCATCATGCTAAACTTACTCCTCCATCAGCCCAAACTCCCTCCTACCTCAGACGTCAGCCAAAACTCCCTCCTCCCTCATCAAAAACTCCCTCTTCCTTCAGACGCCAGCCAAAAATCCCTCTCCCCTAACTCAAAACTCCCTTGTCCCTCAGACGTCAGTCAAAAAATACCTCCTCCATCAGCCCTCAGCCCAAACTCCATCAGTCGTCAGGTGTCAGTTCTCAGCCGTCAGACATCAGTTGTAATTCCTCAGCCTAAACTTCATCAGCCGTCAGGGGTCAGACATCAGGTGTCAGCCCTTAGCCTAAACTCCATCAGCCGTCAGCCATCAGGGGTCAGACATCAAGTGTCAGCCCTCAGCCAAAAATTCATCAGCCGTCCACCGTCAGGCATCAGACATCGGGTGTCATCAGTCAGGCATTAGCCGTCAGGCGTCAGCCATCAGCCAAAACTCCATAAGCAGTCAGTCATCAGGGGTCAGGTGTTAGACATCGGGTGTCAGACATTGGTTGTCTGGGGAAGGGGTGGCACAAAGCATAATGCCACGTGTACTACTGACGGACCTTTTCTTCATGCAACCAAGCCTGGAGGGTAGGAGCCTATCATTAAGTCCCCAGGATTTCAGACGGATCTTTATACCTGGGCAAAGCACTTAGATGCGCGTATCCACTACACAGCGGTCACAGCAGCAGCAGCCTTAGTGTCTCTCCTTGTATTACAGGTATTTACTCATTGCTCAGGTACATCTTGTGTATGGTGGGACTCAGGGTGGGGGTCTCGGACTCTTAAAGAGCCAGGGACATGGACGCCATTTCATAAAAGTTTATGGGACAGAACTTTATGACAGGTCCCAGCACGTGGGCGCATTGATCTAACACATAGCAGTCACAGCAGCAGCAGCCTTAGTGTTTCTCCTTGTATTACAGGTATTTACTTTAATCATGAATCAGGTACTTTAACGGTCCGGAAAACCCACCCTGAGTCCCACCATACACAAAATGTACCTAAAACATGATCAAAATAAATACCTGCAATTAGAGTTGAGCGAACTTGAACTGTACCGAACTTTAGGATTTATGGACCCCGGACCTGAACCCAAACTTTTCAGTAAAAGTTCAGGTTTGGGTTTGGTGTTCGGCGAGTTAATAGCGCTTTTGAAAAGCTGCAGAGCAGCCAATCAACAAGCGTTTAACTTGTGTGCCCTTAGAGGCCATCACAGCCATGCCTACTAATGGGATTGGCCAGTGCAGCATGTGACCCAGCCTCTATATAAGCTGGAGTCGCGTAGCGCTGCACGTCACTCTGCTCTGATTAGCTTAGGGATAGAATGCTGCTGCTGTGAGGGAGAGAATAGGAAAGAATCTTTAATCAGAAGTGCTTGTTAACTCAGCAATCTACATAGACTGTTTTGTGGGTGCAGTGCACAATTTTTTTACCCTGCCCTGAGCCCAGTGATACAGAAAAATAACTTAGTTTGTTCTTAGTTAGGTGGGCGTCGGCGGCCATTTTATGCAAGTTCAGTGCACCAGCACAGCATATGTGCATTTTTTGCAAGACCCTACATCTGTGGCCTTTGCTGCAAGTGTGAAATACATGCTTAAAATACTGCAATAATTTTCTGGATTTAAAAAAGCACCCATTTTTGGCAATACCATACATCTGGGGCCTATGCTGCATTTGTTAGTGTGAAATACAAGCTTGAAATACAAGCTTGAAATACTGCAATAATATTCTGGGTAAAAAAAAACACCCATTTTTGGCAATACCCTACATCTGGGGCCTATGCTGCATTTATTAGTGTGAAATACAAGCTTGAAACACAGCAATAATATTCTTGGTTTAAAAAAAAACACCCATTTTTGGCAAAATACTAAATTTGAGGCCTTTGCTGCATCTGTCAGTGTGAAATGCATGCGTTAGATACTGCTGTTATATTCTGTTATTAAAAGAACACCCATTTTGGGCACAATACTACATTTGAGGCCTTTGCTGCATCTGTCAGTGTGAAATTTAAGCTTGAAATACTGTAATAATATTCTGGGTAAAAAAAAAAAACACCCATTTTGGGCAATACCCTACATCTGGGGCCTATGCTGCATTTGTTAGTGTTAAATACAAGCTTCAAATACTATAATAATATTCTGGGTTTAAAAAACACCCATTTTTGTCAATATCCTACATCTGGTGCCTTTGCAGCATTTGTCAGTGTGAAATACAAGCTTGAAATACTGCAATAAATTTCTGGGTTTAAAAACACTCATTTTTGGCAAAACACAAAATTTGCAGCCTTTGATGCATCTGTCAGTGTTAAATGCAAGTGTTATATACTGCTGTTATATTCTGTTATTAAAAAAACACCCATTTTGGACAAAAATACAAAATTTAAGGCGTTTGCTGCATCTGTGAAATACAAGCTTGGAATACTGCAATAATATTCTGGTTTTAAAAAAACACCCATTTTTTGCAATACCCTACATCTGGGGCCTATGCTGCATTTGTTAATGTGAAATACAAGCTTGAAATACTGCAATATCATTCTTGGTTTAAAAAAATATAAAAAAATTGGACAAAATACTAAATTTGAGGCCTTTGCTGCATTTGTCAGTGTGAAATACAAACGTTAGATACTGCTGTTATGTTCTGCTATAAAAGAACACACATTTTGACATCTGTCAGTGTGAAATACAAGCTTGAAATACTGCAATAATATTCTGGGTAAAAAAAAAACAAAAAAACATTTTGGGCAATACCCTACATCTGGTGCCTTTTCAGCATTTGTCAGTGTGAAACACAAGCTTCAAATACTGTGATAATATTCTGGGTTTAAAAAAAAACACCCATTTTTTTCAATAGCCTACATTTGGTGCCTTTGCAGCATTTATCAGTGTGAAATACAAGCTTTGAATACTGCAATAATATTCTGGATTAAAAAAAACACCCATTTTGGGCAAAATACTAAATTTGCTGCGTTTGCTGGATCTGTCAGTGTGAAATACAAGCGTTATATAGTGCTGTTTCATTCTGTTATTAAATCCTAAATTAATACAGGAAAATCATGACGATTAACAAGGTTGCCCAAACTTTCGCATCCCACTGTATATATATATATATATATATATATTTATGGATGTGCCCCAAGCATCTATATATATGTGTATAGTTAAAATATGGCCAGAAGATCCCCCATAAATGCCCCCCTCTGGAATGTGCCTGCAGGAGGGAGAGACCAACAACTGGACATTTATGTCCAGTTTCGGCCTCTTCAAAGGATAGAGGATCAACAAAGATCCTCTGCCCTTTGTTAACATCTTTGTTAAAGAGTTCCCATGTCCCTGTGTGCCGCTTACCTCCGGCGCTGTAATTACAGCGCCAGAGGTATGCATTATGATCCCCCTGCCTGGAAGCGCACTCCAGGATGCGCGGGCTGGCACGGTGACGTCATATCGCCGCGCCAGCCCACATGGAATGGGCTGAGTTCGGGAATACGGGAGCGAGCGCGGCCGGGTATAAATACCCCGGCCGTGCGGTGCTGAAGTCAGGAGCCCTACCCCCCTCCCAGAAGAAGCAGAGCGCTGTGCTCAGGAGAAGAAAGGAGAGCCCTGACCCTCACACCCACCTCCCAGAAGAAGAGAGCGCAGGAGCGATGCGCTGAACTAGCGGGTCCCGACCGGCACCTGTCTCCAGCAAGCTGCTGAGCCAGAAGTTAAAGGGCAATCAGGGCTCAGGAAGACTCTCCCAGACCAGAGGAGTTGAGCCCCGGGCAACCAGAGGACGGAGCAGGAGGAAGTTCTGCCCTGCAGAGCATTCTTGGCTGAGTATCACCGATTCCCTGTATTCCCACTGCCACCAGTCTCTGCCGCCATTAACCCCTGCATTTCCACTGCCACCAGTCCCTGAATCCATTAACCCCTCCATTGCCCTGTGCCCTGCATTCCTACTGCCACCAGTCCCCTGCAATAGCCCCAATACCCCTGATGTCCAACCCTGGGTTAACCCCTTTATGTACATCATCCCCTGCACTGTATTTACCCCTACATTGCAGTGATTGTGTGGTTTACAGCCCTGCTTAACCCTTGCATTGCTGGGCTGTATTAACCCTGTATTCCCTGAACCTGTACCTATGGCTACATCCCTGGCCTGCAAGTATTAACACTTGCAGTGCCACCATTAACCTTTTGTACTCCGTAGGGACATTGGGTAGCCAGGCGGGTGGGTGGGTGGGTATTTATATGTGCGTGAGTGTAATGTATAGATAGTGTGTGGGGTGGAATTGGCTATTGTATATTGTGTAGTGTAGTTAGGGTTGTATTGTGTTTAATAATATTGTGTATTGTAGTGCTATTATTGTATTGCGGTGTGTGTGTGTCTATATGCATATATGTGTATAACCATTGATCTATAAATATATAAAGATATAGTGTATTATTAAACTTGTATAATTGTATTGTATAATAAATACTTTATTATTCATAGTACAGTGTAAGGTCTTTAATAGTCGCGCCGTAGTAGTAGCAGTAAGTCGCATGTAGTTTAGTTCAGTGGAGTGTATATGCAACAGAGGTAGTTAGTTAGTTAGGCAATTAGCTAGTTAACATAGTTAGATTCCTCTTTTATAGTATAAATAAGCGGAGTCATCACTAGACGACTCATGCCTATTTATGAATATTAATTATTGGTATTATCCAAAATATCGATAATTAATATTTCCCTTAACATTGGCGAGCCAGGCCCACTGCTAGGAAATTGTATCTGTGTTTGGTTTTGGTGAGGAAAATCGCTTAACATGTGAACTAGTCAGGCAGGAGGGACGCGATCAGTAGATTCTGAGCGTCCATAGCCTGATAGTTTGGACAGGTAGAGTGGTTTTCTCAATCAGAACATTTCTACAGCAGAGAACCTAAAATCTTTTAGATTTTTGTGTATTAACTATTTTCTGATTGCCTTGCACAGCCACTTAACACTGCAGAGAAGTCGTCACATACGTCACTGAAGTCAGGCTGGACGGGAGAAGGCATTCCGGATACTACAGGACCTTCTCCATGCAGCACACAACAAAGGACAGCACCAAGGAAGATGGCCTCTCATCAAAACGTAAATATGGACTTCTCCAAACTACACCTCCTAGCTAAACACAGCACATTTAACCCCATCCTCCCAACCACTCACAAGTCAGCAGAAATGCTGTGGTCTGATTTGTTAGCACAGGCTTGTAGTTATGACAAGCTCTGTGTTAACAAACGGACGGTGTTGAACAACGCCACCAAACGGCTTTAGATGCTAAGCAACTTTGTTCATACATTTGATGTTAGCATCTGCAAGCCAAAGGAAGTTGCACTGGTGTCTCGGTCAATGGAGACAATTCCTCCGAACATTTACTGCCAATGCTGTGCTAGTAATTCGGACCAGGTTTTGGCATTGCGGGCACAGCTGGCAGAGAATGTGCAGTCTACTGTTGACTGAGATGCGCAGGTGCTAGGATAGAGTCACAGTTGGTAGAGCTGCAGAGGCACAAGGAGGAAATTGAGGCTAAGTTGACACAGACTTATGCTGAGGTCAAGGCCTTCAAGGAGCGGACTGCCTCTACTGACGTGAAGGTAGCCAATTAAAGGCTGAGGTTGTTGTAAGGTACCAGCTAATGTCTGGCATGCAACAGGTCATCACCAATTTGGTGCCGGCCCTTTCTTTTTCCGTAAAGTCAGGGTCAGAATCTCCCAAAACTTTGCCCTGTGCAGGGCAAAAAGGGGGGAGAGTAGTCTGTGACCAGTCAAATCACCAGACTAAGCCTGTCCAGACTAACAGAGATTTTTCCCTGACTTTGGGAAAAAGAACTGTTGTGAAGAGTGCATCCCTGAGGATGGAACAATTCAGGAGAAGGGAGCGTGGCTGCAGTATAGACGGACCTAAGCCATGCAGGGCAAAAATCAGATGTTTTGCATGTGCTGGCTTAGGTCATATAGCGAAACACTGCAAAGCAGGTAAAAACAAGACACACAGGACAGGAAACCAAGTCACGTGTTTCAGGTGTGGGAACAAAGGACACATTGCAAGGAATTGCCCTTGTGCAAATAATTGCAATGTGTCCGGTAGAAATTGCCAGGTACCAAATTGTGCAGTGGGGTCTAGTCAGCTTGGCCATAAAGGAGTTACACCTCAGCGGATGCTGAGGGGTCAGAATGGGCAAGCTAGGCTAGGCAACATATGACACCCCTGTACTATTAGTTACACCGTTTGTTCCCTGTATATGCCCATGTTATGTGTTTTTTGTTATCTGTTTGTATGTTTTTCTTGGTGCTGATGGTGGTGGTCCTTGTCTACGAATGTGTTCCACACTACAGATTTTTGTAGTTTACATTCCTTGCTGTGATACCAGTCGCTGCTGTTTTTGATTTATTCTTGTGCTCAGGGGTTTCGGTAGGGCTGTGTTATACTGGGGACTGGGGCGGTCAGACAACTTTGGTGTAATGTTGTGCTGCGCACTTAATTTTAGTCCGATCAGGTCACACAGCTCTGATTGAGATTGGACGCAGAGTGATAGGCAGCAGAGTGTGGACTGTGTTCTTGTGTTGTGGAGACCTGACGAGCCAGGGCATGACCCATGCCATGGATTTTGCTGGCCTCCACAAGACAGGATGATGGGGGGAAATCAGCCTGAGTACACATGAGTGGACAGGGATACAGTGCCATCAATAACAGCTCCCCTCGGATATACTAACCTAGTAGGGTGTCCATCCTTATCTGTTGGTGCAGAGGGATGTGAAGCAGAGGACGCGATCCTCTGAAGGTAGGGTGTTCAGACACCAGTGTTAGGATAACAAGGGGTCCAGTGAGACGAAGGGCAGCCCAATACCTTTCTCAACTCATGGGTCAAAGGTATTGGTGCTGGTATTTGACATCTAACTGCACTGTGAGGGGAGAAATTCCCCAGGAGTGCATGGTATTTTCTTCTGTCATATGTGTGTTCACCATGGAGCAGAGGAAAAACCCAGATGACGCCACAGAAGAGACTAGCTATCCGCTCTGACACTCTTGTGAGGCTCCAGAGGATCCCACTGGATTTTGGCAGTCAAGCGACCTTTGCTTAAAGGTTTTCAAGAGATGGGGAACTGTGCCACAATCCAGCGGGAGCATTATCTGAGGCTCTGGAGAAAGACTTAGAGATGTTCGGGTGGAAGAGCTTAATCAGCTTCGATCTCTTGATTCACCCAGTGAAAGTTCTTCTGGTTCTGGTCATCATCATCTACATGGGACTGTGTATCGGATGGTCAAGGGACTTGCTGACCAGTTACACCAGAACCAGACGGAACTTCACAAACTTAACTGTAGGAGGCTCAGGACATAGCGCCCACAAAGTCCTGAAGCCAAGGACCTCATGGACAGTTGTACATATATTGTTCATTTGTAGGTTTCTCTACTTGGTTTCCTATGAGGGTTCAGGATGTATAACTTATGCAATCCTGAAACCCCATAGTACTATGTACATATATTGATTTTGTATGTTTGTCGATTGTGTACCCATACACTCTAGGTAAAAATGTGTGACAGCATATACCCAGGGAAACTTGCCCAACACACTGCGGTTGGTTATAATTTGGCTGTACACAATTGCATCCTATAGTCATTTCCCATTGACACGGGGGTCTGTGACCTACCTGTGTCTTTGGAGGTGTAGAGAGATATGCCAGGTTGCTTGAGTCTCTATGGGTACACACACACAAAATTTAATTTGGCGGTGTTGGGAGGGATTTGACCTGTTTTTGTGTGAATGGGGAAGAGTAGATTCCCTAGGGACAGGGAATGTGAAGTTTGTAAGGGTTGGACTGAATGTCAGTCAGTGCAGTGTTATTTCCCGCAGTTAGAATTTAGATACCATGAGATCACCTCTTACCAGAAATTCTGACCTGCCTTGTAAAGACCTACGTATCTGTCCATGGGAGAACCTCCCCAACAACTGATTCTTCAATCAAGATAGAAGTCGTACTTATGTTAAAAGGAAGCCAGCCTACGGTTGACCGTACCCCAGAAGGAGGTGCTACATGGGATTGAGGGTAAATTCCTTCCAGAATCATTGGGAGTGACTGACGCCGGAAGATTGGCACTGACATTGGGGGTGAAGAGCAACACTGACAGAAAGAAAGAAAGAAGGCCAGTCCATGGTTGCTGCGTGGATTTACCTAGAGACTGCAAGGGTGAAGCCATTTCCCTATATTACATTGGAAGTAGCTTATACATGAAGGTCATATCGAAAGATACCGAGACCAAGATCCATAGAGAAGACGGTGTATTTGAGATGGCTGGTTACAGTGAAGGGCAGGTCGGTGGTGTCGGTCGTGATTGGTGATGTACCACTGAGGGCAAGGACCTAAAACGTAACTTTTATTTATAATCACAATAAAATAAAATTACAACTTGGATAAAGCATCCTAATTGGTGCGTAGAAAGCTATCAATGGTAAACAAAGGGCGGTAAAAGGCTAAAAAAAAATTCACTAATCTGTCTGTTACATTTTCGGGTGAAATTCACCAATTTTTGGCTGTTAAATACCCCTGCTCTACCTAGTGGACAGGTTAATAAATTTGACTAATTTTTCTGTTACATTGTTGGGTGACATTCACCAACTTTTGGCTGTGATATACCCCTGCTCCACCTAGTGGACATGTTAATAAATTTCAGAAATTTGTCAGTTACATTGTCGGGTGACATTCACCAATTTTTGGGCTGTGATATACCCCTGCTCTACCTATTGGACAGGTTAATAAATTTCACAAATTTGTCTGTTACATAGTTGGCTGTGATATATCCCTGATCTATCTAGAAGACAAGGAAATACATTTCACTAATTCGTCTGTTACATTCTTGGGTGATAGTTTACCATTTTTGCCATTAATAAACCCCTGCTCTGCATAGGTGACAGGTTAATAAATTTCACAAATTTTTCTGTTACATAGTTGGGTGACAGTCACCAATTTTTGGCTGTGATATACCCCTGTTCTACCTAGTGGACAAGGAAATACATTTCACTAATTCGTCTGTTACATTCTTGGGTGACATTTTTACGATTTTTGCCGTGAATAAACCCCTGCTCTGCACAGGTAACAGGGATAAAAATTTTAAAAAATCATCTGTTCCATTGGTGGGTGACATTAACCCATTTTTGGCGATGAAAACCCCCTGTTCTGCATAGGTAACAGGGAATTAAGTTTCAAAAAATTAGTCGCGCTCCTTTCATTCGATGCTTCAACTTTAACAACTTGTCCCACATTTCCACTCGTTCACATTGGAGCTATTGACCTCACTTGGATGTGGTGTCTTTCTCACGCTCCCTCTCTGGCGTGGAACCCTGATTCGCCATTAACCGTGATCAACATGGTAGGTGCAGTAAAGAACATCGAAAGTTGATAGAGAAGATATCCAAATGGATGGTGGACATCACGGGGACTTGCGATCAGGCAGAAGTTATCTAGAGTCAACAAAGCGGCAACAGGACCACTCCTGACTAACATTTCCAAATCCAAAATACCCCAGTGGCATTCCCTACAATTTTTTATTAATCATTCCAATAACAGGGCATCTTAAGAGTCCTGTATTGTTATTTATCATCACTAACTCCCCTAGTCAGGAGTGGGTAATTGCCGTGCGCCCCCTCCTTTACTTGGAAGCTTCGTCTTCAATAATTTGTCCCACATTTCCGCTCGATCACATTTAATTTCATGCATTGACTTCCCTTGGATGTGGTCTCCCTTTCTCATGTTCCCAGCATGGAACCCTGATTCGCCGCTAACCGTGATCAATATGGTAGGCACAGAAAAGATCATCGAAAGTTGATATAGCAAATATCCAATTGGATTGTGGACCTCACGGGGACGTGCGACATGGTGGAGCAGTATGTGTGCACACGCCTACACGTACTGACTGATGGGTCTGTCTCCTTCAACTTCTGGGTCTCCAAATTGGGCATATGGCCTGAGCTTGCCCTTTACGCTTTGGAGGTATTGGCCTGCCCTGCAACCAGTGTATTGTCTGAACATTTGTTTAGCACGACTGGAGGGGTTTATCACCATCGCCGCTTCCACCCAGACCGCCACAGCCACCGCCTCCTCAACCTCCTACTCCATATGGACCTCGTCCTCCTAGATCAAGATTATTTTATTTTTATTTATTTTATGTTATTTTAAGTCATATCCCTATCCACGTTTGTTTGCAGAGCACTTGCCATGCTCTTAGCCACATTTTGATGCCATTTGCAGCCCTATAGCCCTTTCCATGACTTTTTTAGAGCCATTTTAGTGCTCGAAAGTTCGGGTCCCCATTGACTTCATTGGGGTTCGGGGTCAAGTTCGGATCCCAAACTCAAACTTTTTTGTGAAGTTCTGCTGAACCCGTCAAACCAGTACATCCAGGTGTCCGCTCAACTCTACCTGTAATACAAGGAGAGACACTAAGGCTGCTGCTGATGCCGGCTGCTGCTGTGACAGCCAGTCATTAAGTTCTGTCCCATAAACTTTTAGGAAATGTCTGCCGTGTCCTTGGCCCTTTAAGAGACTGAGACCCCCACACTGAGTCCCACCATACACAAAATATACCTGGGCCATAATCAAAGTAAATACCTGTAATACAAGGAGAGACACTAAGGCTGCTGCTGCTGTGACCGCTGTGTAGTGGATCTGTGCATCTAAGTGCTTTGCCCAGGCATAAAATGAAATCCTGGGGACTTAATAATAGGCTCCCCCCCTCCAGGCTTAGTTGCATGAAGAAAAGGTCGGCAGTAGTACACGTGACATTATGCTTTGTGCCGCCCCCTTCCCAGACAACCAACGTTTGACACCCGATGTCTAACACCTGACCCCTGATGACTGACTGGTAATGGAGTTTTGGCTGATGGCTGATGCCTGACACCTGACGGCTGACGGATGACACCCGATGTCTGATGCCTGACGGCGGACAGCTGATGGAGTTTTGGCTGAGGGCTGACACCTGATATCTGACCCCAGACGGTTGATGGCTGATGGAGTTTAGGTTGAGGGATGAGAACTGATGTCTAACCCCTGACGGCTGAGAGCTGACACCTGACGGCTAATGGAGTTTGTGCTGAGGGCTCATGGAGGAGATATTTTTTGACTGATGTCTGAGGGACGAGGGAGTTTTGAGTTAGGGGGAGGGATTTTTGGCTGTCATCTGAAGGAGGAGGGAGTTTTGGATGAGGGAGGAGGGAGTTTTGGCTAACGTCTGAGGTAGGAGGGAGTTAGGGCTGACGGTGGAGGAAGTTTAGCCTGACGGAGTAAGGAGTTTGGTCTGAGGGAGGAGGACTGATGGAGTTTTGCCTGACAGTGGCGGGAGTTGTGGATGATGTCTGTGGATGTCCTAATATGTATGCCTTAAAGAAGGTAAGCAAGCTACTGCTGTCAGCGGTTTGTTTTAAAGGAAATCTGTCACCTGGGTCATCTCGAATCATGTACAAATACTGTAAATAGCAGCACATAGCACCTCATTTCCAGAAGTACCCTGTACCTTTCTGCAATTTTTGTTTTCTTGTATATTCAGAAAATCCACTTTGTTTAGTATGCAAATCAGCCAGTAAGGTGTCCAGACGGGCGTTATTTCTCTTGAATGAGCCCAGGAATGCCTCCACCTAGTGTCCAAGCCAACCCTCATGCAGAGCCCAAGAACGCCTCCTCCTCACTCAGATATAACGCCACTTCTGCACCGTGTCCGCCCACCCTGCAGCTCAGTCACAATCAGACCATAACCCCACCTGCAACCTCCTTGTTTGTCGCTACACTAAGAGATACATATTTTAGAGTGCCTGCGCAGTCAATCCAGAGGGACACTGAGGATATCTGTGCTAGAGAACAGCAGTAGTGATTAGCATCAAGAATAATACCATAATAACAACATTTTTGGACTCCTAATTTAATCTACTTTTATTTAATCATATTGCCATCAATGAATTTTTTCATTTTTTGGTCATCTGGATAACATCTGATTGTTACATGTAACACTTATAATATGCTTGTAATTTATTTTATGATTTTTATGATATTTGGAAACTCATTAAATGGTTTATATTATTCCAATTGTTTCTGACTGATTGCCTAGAGAGCCCAGATATATCTTATTTATATATTACAGATACGATTTGATAATGTACCCTATTTTTCGCCCTATAAGACACACTTTTTTTTCCATTATAGATATGCTCATTAGCACAGTAGGATGGCGGAGCGGTGAATACAGCACACCCTGTGCTGGCTCTGTACTCACCACTCCCCAGTCAACTCTTACAGGCTCCGTACCCTGTGCTCTGAACTGCGCATAGTATGAGGATGGAGGTGTGCTCTGTGACATCAGGTCACAGCACAGTGCAGCAGGAAGAGTGCTGGATATTAGGAGCGGTGGCGGTCTGTGGAACAGGAGAGGTGAGTAGATTTTTTTTTTGTCTGAGCTGAGGACTGATTCATATTAGGGGTGTGATCTGAGGTCTGATTAACACTGGGTGCCTGTGCTGCAGTCTAATTGATGTTGGGGTTTGATCTGAGGTCTGTTTGGGGGCCTGATTATTATGGTGGAGCTGTTCTGAGGTCTTTTTGGGGGTCTGAGCTAGGGTCTAATTAACTTGGGGGATATGATCTGTGGTCTGAATCATACTAGGGGTCTGATTGGGGGTCTGAGCTTAGGTCTGATTATTATTGGGGGTCTGAGTTGAGGTCACATTAACATTGGGGTGTGATTGAGGGTCTGATCTGAGGTCTGATTATCATTGGCAGTCTGAGTTGAGGTCTAATGAATTCTTATTTTCCTTCTAAAATCTAGGTACGTCTTATGGGCAGGTACAGTCAGGTCCATAAATATTGGGATATCGACACAATTTTAACATTTTTGGCTCTATACACCACCACAATGGATTTGAAATGAACTTTAACTGCAGACTGTCAGCTTTAATTTTAGGGTATTTACATCCAAATCAGGTGAACAGTGTAGGAATTGCAACAGTTTGCATATGTGCCTCCCACTTGTTAAGGGACCAAATGTAATGGGACAGAATAATAATCATAAATCAAACTTTCACTTTTTAATACTTGGTTGCAAATCCTTTGCAGTCAATTACAGCCTGAAGTCTGGAACGCATAGACATCACCAGACGCTGGGTTTCATCCCTGGTGATGCTCTGCCAGGCCTCTACTGCAACTGTCTTCAGTATCTGCTTGTTCTTGGGGCATTTCCCCTTTAGTTTTGTCTTCGCAAATGCATGCTCAATTGGATTCATTTCAGGTGACTAACTTGGTCATTGCATAACATTCCACTTCTTTCCCTTAAAAAAACATTTGGTTGCTTTTGCAGTATGCTTTGGGTCATTGTCCATCTGCATTGTGAAGCGCCGTCCAATGAGTTCTGAAGCATTTGGCTCAATATGAGCAGATAATATTGCCCGAAACACTTTAGAATAAATCCTGCTGCTTTTGTCAGCAGTCACATCATCAATAAAAACAAGAGAACCAGTTCCATTGGCAGCCATACATTCCCACGCCATGACACTACCACCACCATGCTTCACTGATGAGGTGGTATGCTTAGGATCATGAGCAGTTCCTTTCCTTCTCCATACTCTTCTCTTCCCATCACTCTGGTACCAGTTGAACTTGGTTTCATCTGTCCATAGGATGTTGTTCCAGAACTGTGAAGGCTTTTTTAGATGTCGGTTTGGCAAACTGTAATCTGTCCTTCCTGTTTTTGAGGCTCACTAATGGTTTACATCTTCTGGTGAACCCTCTGTATTCACTCTGGTGAAGTCTTCTTTTTTTTCCAATCTGAACTTCAGATGAGAAAAAAATTACAACTATTAGACAAAAGATTATAGCACTATATCAGCTAAATTGCTCTATATTCGATTTTTTTCGCTATATTGCTATATATTCTTGTGTTAGAATATTACGAATATTCAAAAAAAACGAAGTCATAGTTATAATAGCGAATATTCGAAAAAAAAAAATATAATCTTCTTTGTCTAATAGTTGTAAGTTTAAAAATTCGTATTACGAAAATTCGCAAGCAACACTACTCCTAAAGTCAAATATACTGCAGTCTTCTCATTGCCCCACAAGCTAGAAGCAGGGAGGGATCATGTGTACTGATTTAAAAAAAATATAGAATATTCAAAATTACGAATATATATCACTATATTCAAAATATTAGCGAATTTTCGAAGTACCTATATTCGCGATAAAAATTCAAAATTCGAATATTCATGATCAACACTACTGCTCATTGTAATTGGGATAATGAGGAAATAACACACACCTGGCCATGGAACAGCTGAGAAGCCATTTGTCCCATCACTTTTGGTCCCTTAACAAGTGGGAGGCACATATGCAAACTGTTGTAATTCCTACACCGTTCACCTGATTTGGATGTAAATACCCTCAATCTAAAGCTGACAGTCTGCAGTTAAAGCACATCTTGTTCGTTTCATTTCAAATCCATTGTGCTGGTGTATAGAGTCAAAAATGTTAGAGTTGTGTAGATGTCTCAATATTTATGGACCTGACTGTACATCTTATAGGGCAAAAAATATGGTGCTTTATTTACTGTTGCTCTATAATAAAAAAGATACTGTTACTCCAAGATATTATTATACATCATTCCACTAGAGGACTGGTTGATTAGTTATTATGGTATGTTAAACATTTTAAGACATTATTATGTTCTTACTGAGAAAATAGGGAGGCTCAACACTCTAGATGAACAGATAACAGTGGGTTCGCTGCTGATTGGGTCACTCACCCAAATGTAAAATGCAAAATTGTAACAAGAAAGAGCAGGCACACCACCTTCTGGAAAATGAGTGGACTACTGGAGATACTCTAATGAGATAGTTAAAATTTTATTCTGAGATATTACACATAAAAATGGCCAATGAATTACTCTAAATAATACACAATAAAATACATTAAAATAAAATTGATAAAAAATTGATATAAAAAGGAAATATCACATAAAAGTCAAGATAAGTATGTAGTCTCCTGAAATTATATCTTCTGAGTTGAAGAGAAAGTTACTTGTCAGTATTGGTCTGTCTCCATGAGACTCTTACCACTCAGTAGTGCCGATGTTCTTGGCGTGTGGTATACATGCACGGAGCAGTGTAGTCTCCAAGATGCGGGACTCCGTGTGTTGAACGCCAAATATTGGATCAATTATGACAGGCACACAGCCCAAAAGACGCGCTCAAAGTGACTGATGCACAGTAATGAAGAAACTGCAATCACACGAGCGCAGGACACAGGACGCTGGACGCTGGATTCACAGGGCGTGCTCTCGATCAGGTGATGATATGCAAATGAGTCAGATGTTCTGATCAGCTGGTACGAATCGCCCAATCCCGTAGTTCACAGGTCCTTGTACCAAAGGTGATATGTTCTGATCAGCTGGTATGAATCGTCCAGTCCTGTAGTTCACAGGTCCTTGTATCAAGGATAAGTCCAGGTCCTATATTACGTAAATGGCTGTGTTCAAATGAAAGTGATTACAGGATAATACTTATGATCCACAAAGTCTTCTGTACTTGGGGTCCGGACCAGTACTGGGTGTAGGAATTGCGTAGTCGGCTAGACGCGTTTCGAGGCTACCTGCCTCTTCCTCAGTAGCTACCAGACTGCGCTCTTCCAAACATTATATAGGGTACATCATTAAAATAATTGGTAAAACCTGAGACCAGCTAAGAACATTTAAGACATGGCATGGATTCTAAGAAGGATTCTAAAAGGATTATACAACGATTACAAATATGTATCAAAGTATCCAATCTCATACTGTGTCCTACAGAATATATATATTATTATTCTCTTGTGATATTCACAGTCGCACAAATATAGTAAAATACTAACAGGTTCTTTCATGATATTATTATAATAATGGGTCTCAATGCACACATGCGTTACCTGTGCGTTTTTTGTTCTCATATATCTTAATAAAAATTTTTTTAAAAATGTCATATGTCTCTTCAACCATAGTCCATATAAGGATATTTATAAGATGTTTTTCTAAAATTCCTAAAATATTGTCCTATATTTTGTATATAACTTCATGTATTATATATTTCATTTCTTGTTGAAGGTAGATATAATGAAGGTAGATATAGTGATGCCTGGGAGCAAGGGGAGATCAGGGTGCTGGATTAAAAACAGCTAACCCTGATGTCACATCGGTCCCAGGCAACCTATAGAAAACCAAATACTTCTAATTCTGCATTGAGACCTTTCGGAACCAACGAGCCAAATTCAAAAATCCTTCTTGACTCTACCCGGGACATATGCATAATGTGATTCCCTCCCCTCCAGTTAGGTTGTATTCTCTCTAGGGCCACATATCTTAATGTACTGGGATCTTGATTATGATGGGTTTTAAAATGTTTTGAGACTGTATGCTTCTCGTATCCCTTACGTATATTTGCGATGTGTTCCGAGACTCTCTTTTTTAATGTCCTCTTAGTTCTCCCAATGTATTGTTTATCACATGTGCATTGGAGCAGATAGATGACATCCGTAGTGCTACATGTTAGGAATTCTCTGATTGTCCATTTATAATTATTGCTAGTTGACATCACAAATTCTGTTTTTCTATTCTGATTTTTTGTGGTTTTGCAATTTGCACAGCTTCCACAGCGGAAAAACCCATGTAGGCCTACCCATTTAGTAATCGTATCAGTTTGAGTTAGATTCCTATTTTTAATAGTTGGAGCAATTTTTAATGCTAATGAAGGGACTTTTGTATATGTAATGTCTGGTACAACTGGTAAGAGATGTCCTATAACTTTGTCTTCACGGAGAAGATGCCAGTGTGTTTTAATCATTTTCTCAATCTTCTTATACTGGGAATTAAAAGGAAGAATAAGTCTTATCTTATTTTCTTCTGCATCTCTCTTTAGTTCTATATTGGGTTTTTCTTTGAAAAAGGTGGTTCTATCCATCATTTTCACCTTATTTAGAGAATTTTGTAAAAGGGATGATGGATATTGTTTGGCATCAAAATTTTTCTTCATTATTTCTGCTTCTTCTTCAAAAGTGCTCTCAGACGTACAATTTCGTTTTAAACGCCTAAATTGGTTGATTGGTATGTTTGACAACCAACGAGGGAGATGGCAACTCGTATGTAAGATGTAGCTATTGCGAGTTACTGGTTTATAGTATGTGCTACAAACTAATCTCTGTGTCTCCACAGTAATACATAGATCAAGAAATTCCACTTTTGTTTGACTAATATTGGCAGTAAAAGTTAAGTTTTGGTCGTTCTGATTTAGTTCTGTAATAAATTCATTCAGGTCATCTTCTCTCCCATTCCAAATGAAAAGGATGTCATCAATATATCGCCGCCAGAGGACCAAGTTCGACCCCAGCCGCGACCCAATCACCCTGTGCTCAAATTGTGCTACAAAGAGATTGGCGTAGCTGGGGGCGAACCTGATCCCCATGGCGGTCCCCCTGGCTTGCAAATAGAATTCAGAACTATACCAAAAATAATTATGTGATAATATATGTTGGATCCCTTCTACTGTAAAATTAATTTGGCCTTCTTCTAACTTACTCTCTCTCTTTAGTACTGTTCTTATTGCTTCCAAACCTTGTTCATGTTTAATGGAGGTGTACAGAGAGCTGACATCCAATGTGACTAAAAACCATTCAGGGTCATAAGTTAGAGTTTCAACAGTTTTAATGATGTCAGTTGTATCCTTAATATAGGAAGGTGTCTTTTTAACAAAAGGTTGCAAAATTTGATCAATATAATGTGATAGATTGCAAGTGATAGACCCTATCCCTGAAATAATAGGACGTCCTGGAGGGTTTGTACTATTTTTATGAACTTTAGGTAAGCAGTAAAAAACAGGGGTTCTTTGTTCAGTGTCTAATATGTATTTATATTCATTTTCATATAGAAAGCCCTGTTCTTTACCTCTTTTACATAAATCAGTTAAGGATCCAAAAAATTCTTGTGTGGGGTCTCTATCTAACTTAAAATAAGTATCTTGATCACTCAATTGCTTGCGACACTCTTTGTCATAATCCTCTGTATTTTGAATCACAATTGCACCTCCTTTGTCAGCTGGACGTATCGTAATATTGTCCAGTTTCTGTAATTGTTTCAAAGCTTCACATTCACATTTAGTTAAATTGTTATAATGTCTCTTCTGTATAGATGTATTGATCTTTCTGATGTCTGTCTCCATGTTTTTTCTAAAAGCTGCTATCTCATATCCTATTTCTTGTTGAGGGTATTTCCTAGATTTCGGTTTCAAGTCAGTATGTAAATATTTGGGTTGATTTGATTGGGTATATTCATAGGGATTTTTGATAAAGTGCTTTTTTAGGCATAATTTCCTCACAAATTTTTCTATGTTAATATACGTCTCAAATTTGTTCAAAAGGGCTGTGGGTGCAAATTTTAAACCCTTACTCAATAAAGTGCTCTGTGCTTGAGTAAGTGTGTGTGTACTTAAATTAATAATGGGACTTTCTTCTTTCATTTGGGGATTTATCTCTGTATGTTTCTGTTTCCTTTTTCCCCTACGTATCTTCCTCCCTGATCTTGAGTCCGAGTGACTTGCGTGCGTTGTGGTCTCTGTGAGTTGTGGTGTTGTGTTGGGGGCGGTCGTGAGCGCCGTCTCCCTCTCGGTGGGGTCCGTTCTCTCTTTTGTGCATGTGTTGTGGGGCTGAAGTCTCTGTGTCTTAAATTGTAATTGTGTGATTGTGTTGGTGTCTGGTAATATTCTTGTCTGGGAGTTACTTTCTCCATAGGTCGGTGTATTCGGGATTTGTGATGAGGCGGTGTTCTGTCTAAAAAATGTGTTTCAGACAGACTTTCGTATTGGTTTGTGATAGGTATATTGTAGGTGATTTTTGGCTCCCCTTGTTCAAATCCTATATCTCTTTGTATTTTCCTCTGAGACTCCACATTGTGGGACTCATGTGCTCTATAGGTGTTCCCAGATAAATTGTCAGAATAGTGTTCTTGATTCTGAGAATTTTGTGCCCTATCCGTGTTATGCGTTTTGTCATTTCCTCTATTAAAGATCTTTTTAGTTTTTCTATAAATGATCTCTTGTTCTAGGGAATCTAAACTTTTACAAATCCGTGATTGCCATAGATTGTATTCTTCATTATGGGGAAATTTTTCAATCGCAGATTTACTAATTTCAATTTGTAAGTTAATATCATTTAGCATTTGCGTTCTGCGAGTTATAATCAATTGTATTAATGCCATAGATTGTGTCTTCAACAGAGATTCCCATTCCCTGTTGAAGTCTTCACAGTATAGATCCTGTGCTGGTTGTTTAATATTACTTAGTCCTTTTGGGATTTTTTCATTAGAAATATAGTAATTTAATGTTTTAATTTCCCATCGCTGTCTTAGCTGTTTATGTAATAATGTTTCCAAATTCCGAAAGGCCTCAGACACAGTTCTATCTTCCATTTGTCTCCTATTGTCATTTATGAATATAAATTCCTCTACTTTTTTCCGCTTATTTTCCACACAGTTCCAGATATCTGTCATCTTAGTGGAGCACACCCCTCTGAGTGAGAGAAAATTGTAAATACTGAGAAAATAGGGAGGCTCAACACTCTAGATGAACAGATAACAGTGGGTTCGCTGCTGATTGGGTCACTCACCCAAATGTAAAATGCAAAATTGTAACAAGAAAGAGCAGGCACACCACCTTCTGGAAAATGAGTGGACTACTGGAGATACTCTAATGAGATAGTTAAAATTTTATTCTGAGATATTACACATAAAAATGGCCAATGAATTACTCTAAATAATACACAATAAAATACATTAAAATAAAATTGATAAAAAATTGATATAAAAAGGAAATATCACATAAAAGTCAAGATAAGTATGTAGTCTCCTGAAATTATATCTTCTGAGTTGAAGAGAAAGTTACTTGTCAGTATTGGTCTGTCTCCATGAGACTCTTACCACTCAGTAGTGCCGATGTTCTTGGCGTGTGGTATACATGCACGGAGCAGTGTAGTCTCCAAGATGCGGGACTCCGTGTATTGAACGCCAAATATTGGATCAATTATGACAGGCACACAGCCCAAAAGACGCGCTCAAAGTGACTGATGCACAGTAATGAAGAAACTGCAATCACACGAGCGCAGGACACAGGACGCTGGACGCTGGATTCACAGGGCGTGCTCTCGATCAGGTGATGATATGCAAATGAGTCAGATGTTCTGATCAGCTGGTACGAATCGCCCAATCCCGTAGTTCACAGGTCCTTGTACCAAAGGTGATATGTTCTGATCAGCTGGTATGAATCGTCCAGTCCTGTAGTTCACAGGTCCTTGTATCAAGGATAAGTCCAGGTCCTATATTACGTAAATGGCTGTGTTCAAATGAAAGTGATTACAGGATAATACTTATGATCCACAAAGTCTTCTGTACTTGGGGTCCGGACCAGTACTGGGTGTAGGAATTGCGTAGTCGGCTAGACGCGTTTCGAGGCTACCTGCCTCTTCCTCAGTAGCTACCAGACTGCGCTCTTCCAAACATTATATAGGGTACATCATTAAAATAATTGGTAAAACCTGAGACCAGCTAAGAACATTTAAGACATGGCATGGATTCTAAGAAGGATTCTAAAAGGATTATACAACGATTACAAATATGTATCAAAGTATCCAATCTCATACTGTGTCCTACAGAATATATATATTATTATTCTCTTGTGATATTCACAGTCGAACAAATATAGTAAAATACTAACAGGTTCTTTCATGATATTATTATAATAATGGGTCTCAATGCACACATGCGTTACCTGTGCGTTTTTTGTTCTCATATATCTTAATAAATTTTTTTAAAAAAATGTCATATGTCTCTTCAACCATAGTCCATATAAGGATATTTATAAGATGTTTTTCTAAAATTCCTAAAATATTGTCCTATATTTTGTATATAACTTCATGTATTATATATTTCATTTCTTGTTGAAGGTAGATATAATGAAGGTAGATATAGTGATGCCTAATGTGAATGTGAAGCTTTGAAACAATTACAGAAACTGGACAATATTACGATACGTCCAGCTGACAAAGGAGGTGCAATTGTGATTCAAAATACAGAGGATTATGACAAAGAGTGTCGCAAGCAATTGAGTGATCAAGATACTTATTTTAAGTTAGATAGAGACCCCACACAAGAATTTTTTGGATCCTTAACTGATTTATGTAAAAGAGGTAAAGAACAGGGCTTTCTATATGAAAATGAATATAAATACATATTAGACACTGAACAAAGAACCCCTGTTTTTTACTGCTTACCTAAAGTTCATAAAAATAATACAAACCCTCCAGGACGTCCTATTATTTCAGGGATAGGGTCTATCACTTGCAATCTATCACATTATATTGATCAAATTTTGCAACCTTTTGTTAAAAAGACACCTTCCTATATTAAGGATACAACTGACATCATTAAAACTGTTGAAACTCTAACTTATGACCCTGAATGGTTTTTAGTCACATTGGATGTCAGCTCTCTGTACACCTCCATTAAACATGAACAAGGTTTGGAAGCAATAAGAACAGTACTAAAGAGAGAGAGTAAGTTAGAAGAAGGCCAAATTAATTTTACAGTAGAAGGGATCCAACATATATTATCACATAATTATTTTTGGTATAGTTCTGAATTCTATTTGCAAGCCAGGGGGACCGCCATGGGGACCAGGTTCGCCCCCAGCTACGCCAATCTCTTTGTGGCACAATTTGAGCACAGGGTGATTGGGTCGCGGCTGGGGTCGAACTTGGTCCTCTGGCGGCGATATATTGATGACATCCTTTTCATTTGGAATGGGAGAGAAGATGACCTGAATGAATTTATTACAGAACTAAATCAGAACGACCAAAACTTAACTTTTACTGCCAATATTAGTCAAACAAAAGTGGAATTTCTTGATCTATGTATTACTGTGGAGACACTGAGATTAGTTTGTAGCACATACTATAAACCAGTAACTCGCAATAGCTACATCTTACATACGAGTTGCCATCTCCCTCGTTGGTTGTCAAACATACCAATCAACCAATTTAGGCGTTTAAAACGAAATTGTACGTCTGAGAGCACTTTTGAAGAAGAAGCAGAAATAATGAAGAAAAATTTTGATGCCAAACAATATCCATCATCCCTTTTACAAAATTCTCTAAATAAGGTGAAAATGATGGATAGAACCACCTTTTTCAAAGAAAAACCCAATATAGAACTAAAGAGAGATGCAGAAGAAAATAAGATAAGACTTATTCTTCCTTTTAATTCCCAGTATAAGAAGATTGAGAAAATGATTAAAACACACTGGCATCTTCTCCGTGAAGACAAAGTTATAGGACATCTCTTACCAGTTGTACCAGACATTACATATACAAAAGTCCCTTCATTAGCATTAAAAATTGCTCCAACTATTAAAAATAGGAATCTAACTCAAACTGATACGATTACTAAATGGGTAGGCCTACATGGGTTTTTCCGCTGTGGAAGCTGTGCAAATTGCAAAACCACAAAAAATCAGAATAGAAAAACAGAATTTGTGATGTCAACTAGCAATAATTATAAATGGACAATCAGAGAATTCCTAACATGTAGCACTACGGATGTCATCTATCTGCTCCAATGCACATGTGATAAACAATACATTGGGAGAACTAAGAGGACATTAAAAAAGAGAGTCTCGGAACACATCGCAAATATACGTAAGGGATACGAGAAGCATACAGTCTCAAAACATTTTAAAACCCATCATAATCAAGATCCCAGTACATTAAGATATGTGGCCCTAGAGAGAATACAACCTAACTGGAGGGGAGGGAATCACATTATGCATATGTCCCGGGTAGAGTCAAGAAGGATTTTTGAATTTGGCTCGTTGGTTCCGAAAGGTCTCAATGCAGAATTAGAAGTATTTGGTTTTCTATAGGTTGCCTGGGACCGACGTGACATCAGGGTTAGCTGTTTTTAATCCAGCACCCTGATCTCCCCTTGCTCCCAGGCATCACTATATCTACCTTCATTATATCTACCTTCAACAAGAAATGAAATATATAATACATGAAGTTATATACAAAATATAGGACAATATTTTAGGAATTTTAGAAAAACATCTTATAAATATCCTTATATGGACTATGGTTGAAGAGACATATGACATTTTTAAAAAAATTTTTATTAAGATATATGAGAACAAAAAACGCACAGGTAACGCATGTGTGCATTGAGACCCATTATTATAATAATATCATGAAAGAACCTGTTAGTATTTTACTATATTTGTTCGACTGTGAATATCACAAGAGAATAATAATATATATATTCTGTAGGACACAGTATGAGATTGGATACTTTGATACATATTTGTAATCGTTGTATAATCCTTTTAGAATCCTTCTTAGAATCCATGCCATGTCTTAAATGTTCTTAGCTGGTCTCAGGTTTTACCAATTATTTTAATGATGTACCCTATATAATGTTTGGAAGAGCGCAGTCTGGTAGCTACTGAGGAAGAGGCAGGTAGCCTCGAAACGCGTCTAGCCGACTACGCAATTCCTACACCCAGTACTGGTCCGGACCCCAAGTACAGAAGACTTTGTGGATCATAAGTATTATCCTGTAATCACTTTCATTTGAACACAGCCATTTACGTAATATAGGACCTGGACTTATCCTTGATACAAGGACCTGTGAACTACAGGACTGGACGATTCATACCAGCTGATCAGAACATATCACCTTTGGTACAAGGACCTGTGAACTACGGGATTGGGCGATTCGTACCAGCTGATCAGAACATCTGACTCATTTGCATATCATCACCTGATCGAGAGCACGCCCTGTGAATCCAGCGTCCAGCGTCCTGTGTCCTGCGCTCGTGTGATTGCAGTTTCTTCATTACTGTGCATCAGTCACTTTGAGCGCGTCTTTTGGGCTGTGTGCCTGTCATAATTGATCCAATATTTGGCGTTCAATACACGGAGTCCCGCATCTTGGAGACTACACTGCTCCGTGCATGTATACCACACGCCAAGAACATCGGCACTACTGAGTGGTAAGAGTCTCATGGAGACAGACCAATACTGACAAGTAACTTTCTCTTCAACTCAGAAGATATAATTTCAGGAGACTACATACTTATCTTGACTTTTATGTGATATTTCCTTTTTATATCAATTTTTTATCAATTTTATTTTAATGTATTTTATTGTGTATTATTTAGAGTAATTCATTGGCCATTTTTATGTGTAATATCTCAGAATAAAATTTTAACTATCTCATTAGAGTATCTCCAGTAGTCCACTCATTTTCCAGAAGGTGGTGTGCCTGCTCTTTCTTGTTACAATTATTATGTTCTTGTTAAACTGTTTACATATTTGGCACAATTTTGTATTGTGGTTATAGAAGAGTAACATTTAGTTTCCACAGTTTCTTTGCAATCATTTATTGACTTCCTATAATATGTTTGCTTCCAGTAGTGTCCCCTTGTATTTTTTTTACATTGGTTTATCACCTTCTGTACATTTTTCCGTTGCAGTGCAATGTTTTTCTAGGTGATTATGTTACATTTTTCATTTTTCTTAAAGGGGCTTCTGGGGGGTTCTAATATTTATGTCTTATCCTTAGTATAGAACAACATTATCAGATTGGTACTAAATGTATGGTATGTTCAGTACCCCAGACCCGGGAGTATCTGTTATGTTTTAATACAGGTATATATTGTTATGTTATGCATTGTTAGGCCATGTATTCCAGCAAGAGAAGGTATGGTTGGCAATGGTTTGCAGGAACAGGGCTAATCACCCTGTTCCTCTCTAGTCATGAGGGGCAATATTCAAATTCGCAATATTTCGCAAATATCTGGTGGAATATTTGTCAAATAGTCGAGATATTTCATGAATATTTGGTAGAATATTCGTCATATATTCAAGAATTCGAGATTATTTTCTTGATCGCGAAAAATCGGCAATTTAGAGGTATGGTGGGGGTGTGTATTTCACCTGGTCGTTCAGTTTAGCTTGCTGAAAAATATTTTGTTTAAAGTTTTATGGGCTGGATTTCTTTGGACTGGGTGACAGGTTGGTAGTGGGAGTCTCTCAGTCCACACCCCTAGTCCATTACAGATATTACCTTTAGCTGAGGAGATCACAGGTGAGGTCAGCTGGGATATAATCAAGGAGGGAGGAGACAACCCTCAGCGTATGACTGGGGAAAGGAAGTGACCCTACAGAGAGGGTTGGAGCTGGAGACCCTGTGTGTAAACTGCGTTTTTTGAGGTGAGTGAGGGAGACGACCTGTGTATCAGCTAGAGCCCAGATGGGCAGGTGTTTATTTTGGTTTGTGTTTATGTGTCTGGTGGTGCTGAAGTGCCAGAATAAAGCACCATTTGGACTTGAACCCTGTTGTCAGAGGAGAAATTTGTGATTGCAAGAGAGTGATCCCTTACAGCAGGTATATTGAGCAATGTAGACAATGAAGAGACTGCAGGTCTCACCCAACAACCACAGCCCCTTCAAAAAATATTGTTGGCTTCTCTACCTGAAATATTGTTGCTCTGGACAGCCCCTGCTTCTTTTTATCCACCACAACTCTCCTGGTCTCGTTGCTGCTTGTTAATGTAGTACCTACTGTTCGTTAAAGGGCAACACGCAATACATTCTGTCTGTATCCAATGTCCAGATGTCACAGGTCTTATCTGCCTATCATTTTGGACAAATTATGCCAGCCTTGATCTCTTCTGGGGATTCCCTTCAGCAGTATCAAGATCAGATCCTTGTACGGGGGTTAAAGGGTGGATACCAGGGAATCCACTACTTTAAGCTGGCCATACACATTCATTAGCTGTCAGCCGAAGGATTGATGCCTGAATTCTTCCTGATTAAGTAGAAGGTCTCAAATCAACATTAGTAAACTTTGGTATCTGCTGTATCTTCTTGTTACCATAATTTATGCCAATGGGACAAAATTGACATATAGAAATTTGACCTCCATTTTCCTTTCATTCTTGTGGAACACCTAAAGGGTTAACAAAGTTTCCAAAACGGGCTCATTTATGGCTGGTTTGTACTATGCAAGTTCCACAAAGTGATTTCTTAACTGAACTGGTCCTTAACCCCTTAACGCAAAATGCAGTGCATGTACGGCGAGGGATGCATAGCCAGAATGCATTCCGCCGTACATGCACGGCGGGCTGATCGGGCACTAGAACAGTGCATGCCTGATCACTGCAGGGCACCCTAGCAGTCTCTGATAGCTGGGCCCCAGATGTATTGTAATGCATTGTAGAGGGGATCAGACCCCCAAAAGTTGAAGTCCCAAAGTTGGACAGAAATAAAGTTTTTTTTTAAAAAGTGTTTTCAATAAAAAAAATAAAGTTTCAAGTTAAAAAAAGAAAAAATGCCCCCTTCCCCTGATTTTATAATAAATTTAAAAAAAAAAAAAAACACATATTAGGTATTGCCGCGTTTCTCATTCCAATAACAGGGCATCTTAAGAGTCCTGTATGGTTATTTATCGTCACTACCTCGGGAGTGTGTGATTTGCGCGCCACCCGCTTGCCTTCCTTGGATGTGGTAGCCGTTTCTCAGGCTCCCTCTCCGGAATCAAACACTGATTTCCCATTACTCGTAGTCTACAATGGTTTTAAGCTGACAATTACATCGAAAGTTAATAGGCCAGACATCCGAATGGATCGTCGCCGTCACGGGGACTTGTTATCGGCCCCAGGTTAACTAGAGTCACCAAAGCGGCAGCAGGCCACCGCCCATAATGTTTTAGATGGTCAGATCAGCAGGGCCTTGCTCCTAATGTTTTTGAGGGTTCCCATCAGGCCATCAATCATAATTTTTAAAGTGTGTGTTTGATGCCCTCCTTTATGTGTAACTAAGGGTGTATCGGAGTGCCTCTTTCTTGTAATTTTTGGCAGCACTTGCACTTTATATACAAGAAAATATTCAGGAAAGAATGTTTTCTATAAATTTTTCCTCTAAAATTGGTTTTGTGCATATTATTGTCATTATATAAAAGTGTCGTACTATTCGGACAACATAGTTCCCAGCAGTGACCAGTGAGTCCAAGATGCATCCATACATCCTCCCCATGGTGTTACAGAACAATTTCGGTGGTGTTACCAACAATTTCTGAAATTTTCTTATGAACCATGCACCCTCCCCTCTTCAGAGCAGGGGGTACCTGGTTTAATGCTTGGGTTCTCCCATTGACTTCTATTATACTTGGGTGCTCGGTCGAGCATACGAATATCATGATACGTTCGGCCCGAGCCTCCGAGCACTACGGTGCTTGTTCAACACTAGGTTTAATATCTATATAGTGAAACCATCCCAAATGGTTGGTTCTTAACAACAAAATGAAAACAACTTACAGAAGATAAAGATTTAAGGGAAATAAAAATCTGTCACAGCTAAAAGGATCTACAATAGATAGACAAGTTGTCCCCTCAAATAGGTAGTCCTTTGGAGGTTCCATATATACTGCATGTATTTATTACTATGAAAATCCACTATGAAATCTAAGTGAAATAAACATTATTACATCATTTTATTTCAAACAACAGATTCACATTTTGAAGAATTGCAAAGCTTTGTCAAAGCAATTATTTGGCAGATCTTGAAGGGGTTATCCGTCTTAGACAATGGGGGCATATCGCTAGGATATGTCCCCATTGTCTGATAGATGCAGGTTCCACCTCTGGGACCCGCACCTACAAGGAGAACAGAGCCGGGGAGAGTTGTGGCTGGAGGACCCGGGTTTCCCGCGGTCCGTCCACCACCAGGCGCAGCTCCCCGCCTCTCCCATTGAAGTGAATGGGAGCGCACTGGGCATGTGCGGCCACCGCTCCCATTCATTTCTATAGGGCCGACGGTAATAGCCGAGCCAGAGCTCGGCTATTTTCGGCGGCTCCATAGAAATGAATGGAGGATGGCTGCGCATGCGCATGCCTCCTCCACGTTCTCCGCTCCGTTCTCCTTGTAGTTGCGGGTCCCAAGAGGTAGCACCTAGCGATATGCCCCCATTGTCTAAGATGGGATAACCCCTTTAATAATTCAGATTAGAATATTGAAAAGTGTTAAACACTTGTTAAGCTACTAGCACTAGTAGTGCCCAGTAATCCCTTTGTTTATTCTACTTGTAATCCTTGTTCTGGTCTTCTTTATCAGAATATTTAGTGAGAGGCAGCGGCCATTCAAGTGGGAGCTTGGATTGACTTGGAGAAGTACCTTGCCAGTAATACGCTTTTTATCAAGTATGGAGCTATTGAGCCTTATTCACTTGGGCTAGGGGTATTGTCACTTATTGATTTCACACATTGTTAAGCCCTGCGTAAATTTGTTTCTTGTATTAGAAAAAATAGTATTCATTGTATTCACACATTAATACGTCATTCTTCAGCATATTGCATCTTAAACCATTAAAGAACATAAAACACAACCAAAGTTAGCAATTGCTAAGCATTTTACGTTGTCATGACGACTATAGTAGTCTCTGTGATGTTTGCCTGACATGATTATGTGACAGTTGGTACAGTTTTGGTGAAAACTTCATTGAAGATAAAACATTTGCATGGTCAGGCAAGTCAGGTCAGATCATTCCCTTTCAGATGAGAATTTAAGTTAATCCGGCCTTCTCTTCTGTTTCAACTCCTGTAAATAAAACAACAATGTGTCACAAGTGTAATTGTTAGGGCTCATTAAGACGACTGTATGAATGGGTCTGCATCTGTTCCGCAATTTTGCTGAACAGGTGCAGACCCATTCAATTCAATAGGGCTGCAAAAGATGCAGACAGCACACCATAGTTCCGTTCCGTAGCCCTGCAAGAATAGTCGTTTTTATCATAGGGCCAGCCGTGTGCGGTCTGCAAAATGTGGATTGCACACGGCCAGTATCCGTGTTTTGCGGATCCGCAATTTATGGTTGTGTGAATGCACCTTAATAAAGATGAATTTACAAGGAATACATGGCATGTTAGAATTCTGCAGTCATTGCTTTACCATTTAGTGTATTGTGCTAGAGAGCTGGTTGAATGCAAGATAAAATGGACGCAAGATACCTAGCCACCATTTTATCTCCAAAAAAAGCCATCCCTGCCTTATCTTCTCACTTGGTGGAGAAGGTGAGCCACTCCATGCTAATATCACAATGTGGCAAGGTGCACGCCACAATCAGCCCCTGGAGCAGCTGTTCACAGCACACTGGGTTAATGTATTGTGTGGCAGTGGCAAGAAAGTACCTCAAAATGAAGGCCAGGTCCAACTGACACATTTACATTTGTGTTTCCACACCAGACGCTTATACACCTACTTAACCTCCTCCTCCATGGACATTGTCCCCAACAAAATTAGGGCAGGTCATTGCTGTCTCTCCCTCCTATCATGTGTGTAAAGTGAAGCATTTTCATGCAGTGTTAGAGCTGATGAGTTTGGGCGAGAGTAACGACACAGCCAATCACTTACTAAAGTGCTTCATGTGATAAATTTAGTCATGCAACAATTTTTGAAAAAGTACAGTGGCTTGAAGATGGTGCTGGCCATGTCCTTCACATTTCAGCCATTGTTATGTGGCTTCATCCATGATGTTCCAACTTACTGGAATTCTGCCTTGCATACGCTAGAGCAGCCATGCTCAACCTGCAGCCCTCCAGCTGTTGCAAAACTACAACTCCCTTTGTTCCCTGACAGCCTACAGCTATCATCCTACAGAAGGGCATCATGGGAGTTGCAGTTTTACAACAGCTGGAGGGCTGCAGGTTGAGCATCCCTGCACTAGAGTGTATGTACGAGCAGTAATGTTGAGCGGGCATGCTTGGCCAAACACCAGTTCGGCTCAAGCATTGCGATGCTCGGCACATCACAGTGTTTGGCCGAATACCTCCTGTGCTCGAGCCAGTGTATTTAAATTCAATTTAACCTCTATTTCTGAAAAGTTTCTGCCAGGATTTGAACTCACAACCTTCTACATTAGAGACAAGGACTTTAACCACTCAGCTATAAAGCCAAATATTAAACTGTGTCAGAAACACCTCATAGCAGCTTGTCATGTGGTAAGTATCCCTATACAGCAGGAGTATAATTTCATATTTCACTGCAGGTTAACATGTAGCTGTATAGCATAGTGGTTAAATATATAATAATATATGTAAATATATTATGGCTAAAAACATATATATACAGGTCCTTCTAAAAAAATTAGCATATTTTGATAAAGTTCATTATTTTCTGTAATGTACTGATAAACATTAGACTTTCATATATTTTAGATTCATTACACACCAACTGAAGTAGTTCAAGCCTTTTATTGTTTTAATATTGATGATTTTGGCATACAGCTCATGAAAACCCCAAATTCCTATCTAAAAAAATTAGCATATCATGAAAAGGTTCTCTAAACGAGCTATTAACCTAATCATCTGAATCAACTAATTAACTCTAAACACCTGCAAAAGATTCCTGAGGCTTTTAAAAACTCCCAGCCTGGTTCATTACTCAAAACCGCAATCATGGGTAAGACTGCCGACCTGACTGCTGTCCAGAAGGCCATCATTGACACCCTCAAGCAAGAGGGTAAGACACAGAAAGAAATTTCTGAATGAATAGGCTGTTCCCAGAGTGCTGTATCAAGGCACCTCAGTGGGAAGTCTGTGGAAAGGAAAAAGTGTGGCAGAAAACGCTGCACAACGAGAAGAGGTGACCGGACCCTGAGGAAGATTGTGGAGAAGGACCGATTCCAGACCTTGGGGGACCTGCGGAAGCAGTGGACTGAGTCTGGAGTAGAAACATCCAGAGCCACCGTGTACAGGCGTGTGCAGGAAATGGGCTACAGGTGCCGCATTCCCCAGGTCAAGCCACTTTTGAACCAGAAACAGCGGCAGAAGCGCGTGACCTGGGCTACAGAGAAGCAGCACTGGACTGTTGCATGTCATTCGGAAATCAAGGTGCCAGAGTCTGGAGGAAGACTGGGGAGAGGGAAAGGCCAAAATGCCTGAAGTCCAGTGTCAAGTACCCACAGTCAGTGATGGTCTGGGGTGCCATGTCAGCTGCTGGTGTTGGTCCACTGTGTTTTATCAAGGGCAGGGTCAATGCAGCTAGCTATCAGGAGATTTTGGAGCACTTCATGCTTCCATCTGCTGAAAAGCTTTATGGAGATGAAGATTTCATTTTTCAGCACGACCTGGCACCTACTCACAGTGCCAAAACCACTGGTAAATGGTTTACTGACCATGGTATTACTGTGCTCAATTGGCCTCCCAACTCTCCTGACCTGAACCCCATAGAGAATCTGTGGGATATTGGGAAGAGAAAGTTGAGAGACGCAAGACCCAACACTCTGGATGAGCTTAAGGCCGCTATCGAAGCATCCTGGGCCTCCATAACACCTCAGCAGTGCCACAGGCTGATTGCCTCCATGCCACGCCGCATTGAAGCAGTCATTTCTGCAAAAGGATTCCCGACCAAGTATTGAGAGCATAACTGAACATCATTATTTGAAGGTTGACTTTTTTTTGTATTAAAAACACTTTTCTTTTATTGGTCGGATGAAATATGCTAATTTTTTTAGATAGGAAATTTGGGTTTTCATGAGCTGTATGCCAAAATCATCAATATTAAAACAATAAAAGGCTTGAACTACTTCAGTTGGTGTGTAATGAATCTAAAATATATGAAAGTCTAATGTTTATCAGTACATTACAGAAAATAATGAAGTTTATCACAATATGCTAATTTTTTTAGAAGGACCTGTACATATATATATATATATATATATATATATATATATAGAGAGAGAAAGAAAATCCAGCAGGAGCACCAGCCTGAAGAGTGGGTGCAAAATCCAAGGGGGATAGCGGCAGTCCCCAATAGTATAATCGAAGAAACAGGACTGCACTCCGGATAGTGATGAAAAAATCAAAGTGGTTTTATTCACCCATATTATGGCATATCTTGCGACGTTTCAGCTCTTGCGAGCCTTTCTCAAGCATAGAATAAGTGAAAGTGAACACATATAAAGCGTTACAAAAAGTGTTACACCCATCGGGGTGTGGTTACAATCAGCTTAATTACAGACATGTGTTACAATTTTAAAGTGCATGTTTGACATAGTAACTAGTGAAATACGTTTTATCATATCAGGATATAGTTCCTTTACATACAGAATAAAAATATATCCAGGACCAGTGTTCCAGTTAGAATCATAAGGTGATATAAACATACTGAATAGGGATCCCAGGAACAAAACTCAGCAAGCCATGGAGCCCACATATACCATCGCGTATCTTTAGCGTCTCGATCTCGTCAATGCGCATGCCCAGAGTGACGACATCATGTGAGTCACCGTATAAGATTGGTGCGCATGCGTTCTATCCAGTAACATCTCGCCGCACCATCTTGGTTAATGGAAAATAGCCCCAAGTATCAGCTCTGCGCCCATCATATAGATGGTAACTGAACGGAGTATATATTCAAAACCATAACTATAGAACAAAACTCATAAAGAGTATATTGTAGACCGCAGCAGGGATCTCCTACAGAAGCCAGCATCAGGACCGGGGTCCCCACCTCTCGGGAGGGACACCGGACCGTGGGGTCGTGTACGTCAGGGGGGAAAACATCTCCATGAACCCCACTGACGTATCTGGCCCTCTTGCTGGAAATAAAGCGGTCTGGGAGGGGTAATCCCTCACCTTTACAGAGAGCAAAAACATACTGGAGCTTAATGATATATCTGGAGTAGCGCATACACGATAGGACGCTGTAGTTGGTACTGGGCTGCATCGCTTCCATTGAGTTAAAGTCCAGGGGTCCGTACCCAGCACTGTGAGGGTTAAAAATTCTAAAAGGCAAGAAAAAAATATATATTAGTTTCCCAAATCTGTCAAGTGTGCAATTGCGTATACTACTTTCACAATTCTAATGCACTTATTACATATGTGGGAAAAGTGTATTACATACATGCGTGGAAAGGACGGGCAAGCGACAGATCAACAGACACCTATCTGAACTCCACATTTAATCCTCTAGGGTGCAAAGTGTCTAAATCATAAATCCACCTCAATTCTCTTTTCTTGAGAATTGCCAGGCGATCTCCGCCTCTCCTTGGAAGCTCGACATGATCCAGTATCCAGCATCTTAAGTCCCGCTCGGAATGCCCAAGGGACGCAAAATGCCTGGAGACCGGCAAATCGGCACGTTTTTTTCTTATTGAGTTCCTGTGATTATTCAATCTTAGTTTTAGTTCTGTAGACGTTTCACCGATATATATTAAGTTACATGGACATGCTAGCACGTAAATCACATAAGAAGATGAACAATTTAGGTGAAATCTAATGGGATATTCTTTATGTGTAGTGGGATGTGTAAAGGATCTAGATTTGCATATATAGCGACAGTTAACACAATTGAGACATGGATAACAACCATGTCCCGATTTAGACAGTGTTCGTTGTACGCTGATTTTTTTAGGGCCTACATCCGCTCTAACCAAATGGTCCTTGATATTTTTACTTTTTCGATATGATAGGAGAGGAGGGGAATTCAATTCGGGTATGTCTTTTATGGACCTACTGAGGATGCTCCAATTATCCTTTAGAATACGTCCCATCTCCACACTGCACTCAGAATAAGTGGACATGAAAGGTATTCTGCGGGTCCTCTGTAGGTAAGTGGTTTTCTTAGGGCTATTCTGCAGAACGTCATTTTTTTGGGCAGCCAGCAATCGGTGGGGATAACCCCGTTTCTTGAATTTATCTACCATCATATCCAATGTGGATATTAGCTCAGTCTGCTGGGATACTATGCGTTTAGCACGTAGAAATTGTGAGTGTGGAAGATGTTTAATTAAACTACGAGGATGACTACTTTCGTATCTTAAAGTGGTATTCCTATCAGTTGGCTTGACATAAAGGCCTGTGTTAATCGAACCGTCAACCAGTCTGACATTGGTATCAAGGAAGGATAGTTCAGTCTTGGAGTAAGACACAGTATACTGGAGGTCAGAATCAATGCTGTTTAAATATGTGTGAAACTCAGTCAGCTGTACTTCTGTGCCTGACCACAGGAGGAAGACGTTATCTATGTACCGCCACCACCCAATAACATACTGAAAGTGGTGGGATACATAGATGAAGTCCTCCTCCATGTGCCGCATGTAAATATTTGCGTACGTGGGGGCCACATTGGACCCCATCGCAACGCCACGTTTTTGACTAAAAAAGGTATCCTGGAAAAGAAAATAATTATTTTCCAGAATAAGTCTCAGCAGGATATTAATAAAACATTTGGAGTGTTGTGTAATAGACGATCCATCCAGATATTTATTGACAGCAGAAATGCCCTTCTCGTGCCCTATTGACGTGTATAAAGATACAACGTCAAAGGACACGAGAGTAGCAGTCTGTAAATCAGCTGTATCAACTGCTCTCAGTTGCTGTAAAAAATGCCCAGTGTCCTGAATATATGATTTACCGGCCGTCGAGAATTCTCGCAGAATCCTATCAAGAAACATAGCGATTTTACTAAACACAGAGTCCGTGCCAGAAACGATGGGGCAGCCGGGGGGGGTCCACAAGAGTTTTGTGGACTTTGGGCAATATATATAAAACCGGAGTAATGGGAGAGGACACCGTTAAATATTCCCTTAGCCCTTCATCAATAATGCCCCCGGCCACAGCATCGGACAAAAAATTTTTGATAGTATTCATAATCTGAAATTTAGGATCATGCTGTAACAAACCATACACATCTGTGTCACGGAGTTGACGTTCAATTTCTTTAACATAATTACATGTATCGAGAACAACCACCCCACCCCCCTTATCGGCGGGTTTAATGGTTAATTGGGGGTTGCTTCTAAGTTGAGATAGGGCCTCTACTTCAGCAGTCGTCAGGTTAGGTTTGTTTAATTTTACTATATCCCCAAAATGGGATTTTAGCTCTCTGACATCCCTTTTGACTGCGGAAATATAGGCCTCAACAGCGGGTTCATCTACATCGGGAAGAAAATTACTTTTATTCATTAAACCCAATTTCTTGAGTGAAAATTCACTCGTGTGTGTCAGTGTGTCAACAGTATGATTCTTAAAGAAAACCTTCAGCTTAATAGACCGAAAGAAATCATTTAGATCCATTTCTAGATCGAACCAATTTACCTTGGATCTTGGGCAAAATGTAAGCCCTTTAGAAAGGACACTATGTTGGGCTACAGTCAGTTCAGCCGAAGATAAATTGAAGACTATTGTCTCTTTCTCTGGGATGGTACTTTTGTCGATTGTAGTCTGGTCCGGTTGTATCGCTGCTTCCCTTTTCCGTTTGTACCTGCGGCCTCCTCGCCTTGTCCTTGATCCTTTCCTTCCTTTGTATCCAGATTGTCCCCTAAAAAAGATTTCTCCTCATCTGGGGGTAATTGCATAAATCTCCTACTTTTCTTATTGCGGTTAGAGCCCATAGATGGTGTATCGGATTGCCATGTATATATATCGCCTCGTTTATAATCATCTGCATCACGAACCCATTTATTCCTTTTTCCCTCCTCCAACTCCATCTGTAATTTACTGAGTTGATCTTTACTTTCCTCTTTATATTGTATAATTTCATCAGCAGATAACTGTGCTTGCAGGGCACCTTCAACATCCAACAACCTCCAATTGAAAAAACTCAATGTTAAGTAAAATATAGTCCAATGAATATCTGTTTGATAGTGCTTCAAAACGTTTACAGAACAAATCATTGTTGGGAAAAAGGTTAGGACGCAAATTTGAACGCATTCCTCTAGGAATCTTTTTTTCTTTGAAATATTGGCCCAATGTGGCCATATGTAATCTCATGGAGATGAGGCGTTTAGAAATGGTTAGATACTTGCGTTTAAGTTCCTTAACTGAGATTACATATGGCCACATTGGGCCAATATTTCAAAGAAAAAAAGATTCCTAGAGGAATGCGTTCAAATTTGCGTCCTAACCTTTTTCCCAACAATGATTTGTTCTGTAAACGTTTTGAAGCACTATCAAACAGATATTCATTGGACTATATTTTACTTAACATTGAGTTTTTTCAATTGGAGGTTGTTGGATGTTGAAGGTGCCCTGCAAGCACAGTTATCTGCTGATGAAATTATACAATATAAAGAGGAAAGTAAAGATCAACTCAGTAAATTACAGATGGAGTTGGAGGAGGGAAAAAGGAATAAATGGGTTCGTGATGCAGATGATTATAAACGAGGCGATATATATACATGGCAATCCGATACACCATCTATGGGCTCTAACCGCAATAAGAAAAGTAGGAGATTTATGCAATTACCCCCAGATGAGGAGAAATCTTTTTTAGGGGACAATCTGGATACAAAGGAAGGAAAGGATCAAGGACAAGGCGAGGAGGCCGCAGGTACAAACGGAAAAGGGAAGCAGCGATACAACCGGACCAGACTACAATCGACGAAAGTACCATCCCAGAGAAAGAGACAATAGTCTTCAATTTATCTTCGGCTGAACTGACTGTAGCCCAACATAGTGTCCTTTCTAAAGGGCTTACATTTTGCCCAAGATCCAAGGTAAATTGGTTCGATCTAGAAATGGATCTAAATGATTTCTTTCGGTCTATTAAGCTGAAGGTTTTCTTTAAGAATCATACTGTTGACACAGTGACACACACGAGTGAATTTTCACTCAAGAAATTGGGTTTAATGAATAAAAGTAATTTTCTTCCCTATGTAGATGAACCCGCTGTTGAGGCCTATATTTCCGCAGTCAAAAGGGATGTCAGAGAGCTAAAATCCCATTTTGGGGATATAGTAAAATTAAACAAACCTAACCTGACGACTGCTGAAGTAGAGGCCCTATCTCAACTTAGAAGCAACCCCCAATTAACCATTAAACCCGCCGATAAGGGGGGTGGGGTGGTTGTTCTCGATACATGTAATTATGTTAAAGAAATTGAACGTCAACTCCGTGACACAGATGTGTATGGTTTGTTACAGCATGATCCTAAATTTCAGATTATGAATACTATCAAAAATATTTTGTCCGATGCTGTGGCCGGGGGCATTATTGATGAAGGGCTAAGGGAATATTTAACGGTGTCCTCTCCCATTACTCCGGTTTTATATATATTGCCCAAAGTCCACAAAACTCTTGTGGACCCCCCCGGCCGCCCCATCGTTTCTGGCACGGACTCTGTGTTTAGTAAAATCGCTATGTTTCTTGATAGGATTCTGCGAGAATTCTCGACGGCCGGTAAATCATATATTCAGGACACTGGGCATTTTTTACAGCAACTGAGAGCAGTTGATACAGCTGATTTACAGACTGCTACTCTCGTGTCCTTTGACGTTGTATCTTTATACACGTCAATAGGGCACGAGAAGGGCATTTCTGCTGTCAATAAATATCTGGATGGATCGTCTATTACACAACACTCCAAATGTTTTATTAATATCCTGCTGAGACTTATTCTGGAAAATAATTATTTTCTTTTCCAGGATACCTTTTTTAGTCAAAAACGTGGCGTTGCGATGGGGTCCAATGTGGCCCCCACGTACGCAAATATTTACATGCGGCACATGGAGGAGGACTTCATCTATGTATCCCACCACTTTCAGTATGTTATTGGGTGGTGGCGGTACATAGATGACGTCTTCCTCCTGTGGTCAGGCACAGAAGTACAGCTGACTGAGTTTCACACATATTTAAACAGCATTGATTCTGACCTCCAGTATACTGTGTCTTACTCCAAGACTGAACTATCCTTCCTTGATACCAATGTCAGACTGGTTGACGGTTCGATTAACACAGGCCTTTATGTCAAGCCAACTGATAGGAATACCACTTTAAGATACGAAAGTAGTCATCCTCGTAGTTTAATTAAACATCTTCCACACTCACAATTTCTACGTGCTAAACGCATAGTATCCCAGCAGACTGAGCTAATATCCACATTGGATATGATGGTAGATAAATTCAAGAAACGGGGTTATCCCCACCGATTGCTGGCTGCCCAAAAAAATGACGTTCTGCAGAATAGCCCTAAGAAAACCACCTTACCTACAGAGGACCCGCAGAATACCTTTCATGTCCACTTATTCTGAGTGCAGTGTGGAGATGGGACGTATTCTAAAGGATAATTGGAGCATCCTCAGTAGGTCCATAAAAGACATACCCGAATTGAATTCCCCTCCTCTCCTATCATATCGAAAAAGTAAAAATATCAAGGACCATTTGGTTAGAGCGGATGTAGGCCCTAAAAAAATCAGCGTACAACGAACACTGTCTAAATCGGGACATGGTTGTTATCCATGTCTCAATTGTGTTAACTGTCGCTATATATGCAAATCTAGATCCTTTACACATCCCACTACACATAAAGAATATCCCATTAGATTTCACCTAAATTGTTCATCTTCTTATGTGATTTACGTGCTAGCATGTCCATGTAACTTAATATATATCGGTGAAACGTCTACAGAACTAAAACTAAGATTGAATAATCACAGGAACTCAATAAGAAAAAAACGTGCCGATTTGCCGGTCTCCAGGCATTTTGCGTCCCTTGGGCATTCCGAGCGGGACTTAAGATGCTGGATACTGGATCATGTCAAGCTTCCAAGGAGAGGCGGAGATCGCCTGGCAATTCTCAAGAAAAGAGAATTGAGGTGGATTTATGATTTAGACACTTTGCACCCTAGAGGATTAAATGTGGAGTTCAGATAGGTGTCTGTTGATCTGTCGCTTGCCCGTCCTTTCCACGCATGTATGTAATACACTTTTCCCACATATGTAATAAGTGCATTAGAATTGTGAAAGTAGTATACGCAATTGCACACTTGACAGATTTGGGAAACTAATATATATTTTTTTCTTGCCTTTTAGAATTTTTAACCCTCACAGTGCTGGGTACGGACCCCTGGACTTTAACTCAATGGAAGCGATGCAGCCCAGTACCAACTACAGCGTCCGTATCGTGTATGCGCTACTCCAGATATATCATTAAGCTCCAGTATGTTTTTGCTCTCTGTAAAGGTGAGGGATTACCCCTCCCAGACCGCTTTATTTCCAGCAAGAGGGACCAGATACGTCGGTGGGGTTCATGGAGATGTTTTCCCCCCTGACGTACACGACCCCACGGTCCGGTGTCCCTCCCGAGAGGTGGGGACCCCGGTCCTGATGCTGGCTTCTGTAGGAGATCCCTGCTGCGGTCTACAATATACTCTTTATGAGTTTTGTTCTATAGTTATGGTTTTGAATATATACTCCGTTCAGTTACCATCTATATGATGGGCGCAGAGCTGATACTTGGGGCTACTTTCCATTAACCAAGATGGTGCGGCGAGATGTTACTGGATAGAACGCATGCGCACCAATCTTATACGGTGACTCACATGATGTCGTCACTCTGGGCATGCGCATTGACGAGATCGAGACGCTAAAGATACGCAATGGTATATGTGGGCTCCATGGCTTGCTGAGTTTTGTTCCTGGGATCCCTATTCAGTATGTTTATATCACCTTATGATTCTAACTGGAACACTGGTCCTGGATATATTTTTATTCTGTATGTAAAGGAACTATATCCTGATATGATAAAACGTATTTCACTAGTTACTATGTCAAACATGCACTTTAAAATTGTAACACATGTCTGTAATTAAGCTGATTGTAACCACACCCCGATGGGTGTAACACTTTTTGTAACGCTTTATATGTGTTCACTTTCACTTATTCTATGCTTGAGAAAGGCTCGCAAGAGCTGAAACGTCGCAAGATATGCCATAATATGGGTGAATAAAACCACTTTGATTTTTTTCATCACTATCCGGAGTGCAGTCCTGTTTCTTCGATTATATATATATATATATATATATATATATATATATTAAATTTAGTCTCTATTTGAACTCGCAACCTTCTACATTAAAGCCAAGAACCTTAACCACTATGCTATACAGCTACATGTTAACCTGCAGTGACATATTAAATTATACTTCTGCTGTATAGGAATACTTACCACATGACAAGATACTATGAGGTTTTTCTGACACAGTTTATCATTTGGCTTTATCATTAGGCTGAGTGGTTAAAGTCCTTGCCTCTAATGTAGAAGGTTGTGAGTTCAAATCCCAGAAAATTTTCTGAAATAGAGGCTACATGGGGCTGAATTTGAATGAAAAAGCAAATTTACCATTTCCCAATAGTTCATTCTGCTGTATATACTACAGCTCTTTTCATAAATTCATCTACAATATTTTCTGGATACCCCCTATTTTCTGGATACCCCCTATTCAATAATCTCTCTTTTAATTCCTGGGCTTGTTCCTCATACCCCTCTTTTGTGTTATTAATCCTTCTTAACCTTATAAATGACCCATAGGGAACAGACTTCTTTATGCTATGTGGATGAAAGCTATCATGATGTAGTAACGAATTGGTGGTGGTGGGCTTGCGATACCCCCTAGTAATAGGAGCACCACTCTCCACCGTCACCAAGACGTCAAGAAACTCCAAAATCGTGCCGCCAGAATTTAGAGTAAATCTCATGTTCATATCATTGAACTCATTAAGATACGATACCAATGCGTTACATCAGTCCCAGACCACACCATGAAAACCTTATCAACATAGCGCAAGAAAAGCTGCACATACCGTAGAAAAGGGTTATTTGTGGAGAATATAAATTTATCCTCAAATGTGGCTAAATATATATTCGCAAAAGTGCATGACACCGGAGTGCGCATCGCTGTTCCATGAATTTGTTTATACCATTGGCCTCCAAAGCAGAATACATTGTCAGTAAGAACAAACTCTAAAGCTTCTTCAATAAATCGTCAATAAAGGCCGCTCTAATCAGTATTGTCCAATACTCCCATAACAAGCTCTAACACCTGCCCCCTGCGGTATGCGGATATACAGGCTTTCAACATCCAGCGACACCAAATTGAAGTCCTCTTGCCTATTGAAATCTCTCAATGCCAGGAGACATTCATTGGTGTCGTTAAGGAATGTGGGGGCATTTTTAAGAAGCGGTCTCAAGATCCAATCAATATATTTAGATAGAGGTTTAGTCACTGACCCAATCCCCGCCACAATAGGGTGGTCCAGAGGGTTGGGTCAGTGACTTATGGATTTTAAGTAGAAAATACCATGTAGGTTTTTTGGGGTACAATGGCAAAATTGGGTACCTGGTTTAATGCTCGATTTCACCCATTAACTTCCATTGTGCTTGTGTGCTCTGTAGAGCACCCGAGCATCGCAAAGTGTTCTACTCGAGCACCCGAGCACTTTGGTGCTCAATCAACACTAACGAGCAGCATAAAGCGGTGAATAATTTTGTCATGTATGCTTGCTTCCTTATGTAATGACAGGTGTATCATTCACAGGAAGCCATCTCATGATAACTAGACAGCCATTATTGTAGACCCTCTCAATTAAAGCAAAATGGTGGAATGTTTTCCTGTTGCTGAAAGGGAGGCCAAATTGCCTTAATATCACTATACACTGTGTATACAGCTTGATTCAGATATTGGTGAGCAGACATCTTCTAGCTCGAGTCTGAGGCTCTCACTCTCCGTCCATTCACCCACCTCCCACTATTTCTACTACCACAAACAGCAGAAGCTGCAGCAGCCATTTCAGTATCATCAACACAATGGATACATTTTTTTATGTTCTGCGCTAGGATGAGGCAAATCAGCAAATGGAGACATACTGCCTTAATGCCCATGTTCAGTCCTACCTGGACATTGGCCTTTCTCCAGGGCATACTGTGTTTCTTGACCCCATGGACTTTTAAGCATGCAGATTGTAACAGTGGCCCCAATTGGCCCAGTATCCTCTCTCTTCTGTCTTGTCTAGCCTCCAGTGTAATCTCAGCATGACAGGATCCATTATGACACCCTAACGGACAAAGTTGTCCTTCGCCAGTGTACAAAACACTTTTGTCAAAATGAAGAAGGCATGGTTCCATGATGATTTTCACACTCTTCCAGCAGAGGCTGATAAATAGATCTGCCATTGCTTATGGTGCCATATCATGACACTGCCTCTGTCTGCCTGCCTACCATCATGTTCTGTGCAGTAATGGCTGCTGCTTCCATCACCACTATAGCTGCTACTCCTTGCTGCTAATCCTCCTAATATCACTTCCATTACCTCTACTGCCACTACCATTACTCCATTACTACTACCCCTAAACAGCCGCACACACATGTACTGCCTTGTCTGTTACATGCTGTGCTGCTACTGCTGCTGCTAATATTTCAGCAATTATTACCCTATTCTTCCCACATCCTCTCTGCACTGCTGCTGCTCACAAATTAACACTTGTGCGTGTATAAATATAGACAGGCATTATATCCCCACTTAAAATATATAAAATAAACTGCACAGCTCTAATATCAGCAATATCAGGGTTTTCTGATACGGTCGATCACTGAACTGAAAACCTGGGCTTCAACATAAGTCAATATTCTTGTCTTCCTAAGTAACAGAAGAAATAGCTTGACATAGTGAAGTACCGCAAGTTCTTAGTTAATCGAACTTCTTTATTATACTTACAAAATTCTAAGCAAAACAGTCCCATAAAATATAGTCTATCTTTTCCATGTGCCTAACCTTGGTTTCACCTTCGCTTCATCAGGGGAATCTGCATATCATCCTAGATTACTTCCTTTTATAGTGATATGGTGTCACAGTCCCTCAGGTGACTGAAGTCAGGAAATCAAGGAGATTGGCTGAGCGTGAAGGAATCCAACAGCCTCCCTGATTTCTCTTGATTCAGTGTTGATAGGGTTAATGACCACTTTTCTGAGCTATTACTCAGTAGTCATCACTTCTACCCTTTATAGTCTCACCCCACCTTTCTGACTATGCGGTTGATAACTTAATTTGGGTTTGGCTGAGCTGGTGTGAGATACTCTCTGGTGTTCCTGTTCTTCCATCTCTACAGAAGTTAGGTGTTGCGTTTGTTTGTATTTGTTATATTCCCTGTTGTTGTATCTGGGCCTGAGACAGAGACTTCCATTTATCCATCTGGGGAGGAATTGGTTGTCTCTGGTCATATACTTATTCCAAGGCCTTATAGGGAAATCAGGGCCTAGGTATACTGCTTATGAATATTCCTACCTTCAAGGTCTATTAATATTGATAGATAGTCAGGGCCCGGATTAGGGTTGTCTAGGAGGTGACCTGTTCCTCCCCTAGTTTCCAGGCCCAGTTACTGTTCCACTTTCCTCCTGTGTTCAGTGTGGAGTTCCCCCCCCCACACTGATCATGACATATGGGCGTTCAGTGTGGAGTGCCCCCCCCCCACTGATCGTGACATATGGGCGTTACCCTTAAAGGTCTCTTTGCAGACACATTTCATTGCATATTCTTAAAAACAATATGGTTCAATAAATAAAATATCTAAAATAACATATATCGTTAAAAATACACAAATCCTTATACATCATACATTTTGTTTCATTCTACAGAAGTATTATATATAATATACGCGACTGCCTCTTAAATACTACTCCCCCTACTTGTCGATCACATGTTGTAGTTAGTGATGAGCGGCATAGGCAATATTCGTTTTCACGATATTTTGCAAATTTTTCGCATAATATTTGCAATAAACTCACAAATTCTAAAATTCGTGATCTCCAATCATTATTTTCACAATTGCGGAAATCAGCACTAATAATGCACATATATTTTGCGCAATACATGCAACTTCACATTTTATCAGGTCTGAATAGATATTACTGATTAGTGTACTAAGTATTGTTGTGACTAGGGTTGAGCAAACCCGAACTGTAAAGTTCGGGTTCGTACCGAACTTTAGGATTTTTGGATTTCTGTGAAAGTTCGGGTTTGGGTTCGGCGATTTATTGGTGCTTTTTGAAAGGCTGCCAAGCGTTTAACTCTGTGCCTTTAGAAGCCATCACAGCCATGCCTACCAATGGCATGGCTGTGATTGGCCAGTGCAGCATGTAACTCAGCCTCTATATAAGCTGGAGTCACGTAGCGCTGCACGTCCCTCTGCTGTGCTTAGTGTAAGGATAGGATGCTGCTGCTGTGAGGGAGAGAATTGGAAAGAAACTTTAATCAGAACTGCAAATGAACTCAGCGATCTACATAGATTTAGTTGTGTGGATGCAGTGCACAATCTTTTTACCCTGCCCTGAGCCCAATGACAGAGAAAAATAACTTTTATCTGTCTGTTAGCGAGGTGGGCGGCGGCAGCCATTTTATGCAAGCTCAGTGCACCAGCACTGCATATGTGCTTTTGTGACATTGAAATCCAAGCTTGAAATACTGCAATAATAATCTGGGTTTAAAAAAAACACCAATTTTTGGCAATATCCTCCATCTGGTGCCTTTGCAGAATTAGTGTGCAATTTAAGCTAGAAATACAGCTATAATTTTCTGGGTTTTAAAAAACACCCTTTTGGGGAAAAATACTCAATTTTACAGTCCTTGCTTAATCTGTACATGTGAAATTCAAGCAGTAAATACTGCTGTCATATTCTGTTAGTAAAAAAACACCCATTTTGGGCAAAATACTTAATATTGCAGCCTTTGCTGCATCTGTTATTGTTAAAACAAGCTTGAAATACTTCAAGAATTTTCTGGGTTTTAAAAATACATCAATTTTTTGCAATACCCTGCATCTTTGCCTCTGCCGCATTAGTCAGTGTGCAATTTAAGCTAGAAATACAGCTTTAAATTTCTGGGTTTTAAAAAACACCCTTTTTGTGCAAAATACAACATTTTACAGTTCCTGTCATATTCTGTTAGTAAAAAAAAAACACCCATTTTGGGGAAAATACTTAATTTGAGGCCTTGTCTGCATCTGTCACGGTGAAATTCAAATATACTGCTGTCATATTCTGTTATTAAAAAAACACCCTTTTTGGGCAAAGTATTTAATATTGTAGCCTTTGCTGCAAATTCAATAATTTTCTGGGTTTTAAAATACTCCCATTTAGGGCAAAATACTTAATATTGCTGCCTTTGCTGTATCTGTGATTGTTAAAAACAAGCTTGAAATACTTCAATAATTGTATGGCTTTGAAAAAAACACACATTTTGGGCAATACTCTCCAGCTTGGGCTTCTGCCGCATTAGTCAGTGTGCAATTTAAGCTAGAAATACAGCTATAATTTTCTGGGTTTTAAAAAACACCCATTTAGGTCAAAATACTTAATTTGCGTCCTTGTCTGCATCTGTCAGTGTGAGATACATGCTTTAGATACTGCTTTTCTATTCTGATATTAAAAAAACACCCATTATGGGCAAAATACTTAATTTGCGGCCTTCTCTGCATCTGTACGTGTGAAATTAAAGCGCTATATAATGCTGTCATATTCTGGTATTTAAAAAAAACACACATTTAGGGCAAAAATCTTAATTTTGCAGCCTTGTCTGAATCTGTACGTGTGAGATACACCCTTTAGATACTGTTGTTCTATTCTGCTATTAAAAAAATCACCCATTTAGGGCCCAAAAACTTAATTTTGCAGCCTTTGCTCCATATGTCATTGTGAGATATACCCTTTAGATAGTGTTGTTCTATTCTGCTATTAAAAAAACACCAATTTAGGGCCCAAAAACAAAATTTTGCAGCCTTTGCTGCATATGTCATTGTGATATACACCCTTTAGATACTGTTGTTCTATTCTGCTATTAAAAAAACACCCATTTAGGGCAAAAATCTTAATTTTGCAGACTTTGCTGCATGTGTCATTGTGAGATACACCCTTTACATACTGCTGTGCTATTCTGGTATTAAATAAATACCCATTTTGGGAAAGATCCTAAATTTGAGAAATATAAGGAGAGCGTCAAAAAAGGGACGTGTCCCTGATCGTGGTGCTGCCGGTGGAGCTCCTGTTGCAGGGAGAGGACGTGGTCGATCTGTGCCAGCTACACGCACAAGTGAAACACCTTCCTCAGGTGAAAGTAGTCGACAGAACCTTCAGCGGTACTTGTTCGAGCCTAATGTGGCTCTACGAATGGTGAGGCCAGAACAAGTACAGGCGATTTTAGATTGGCTTGCTGACAGTGTCTCCAGTTCCTTCACATTGTTTCCCACCCAGTCTCCTGCTGAAAGATCAGAGTTGGCACCTGCAGCTGATGTCCATCAGTCTTTCACCTCACCCTCTTGCAAATCAGCCAAGCAGTCCCAAGTCATGCAGCAGTCTCTTCTGCTTTTTGATGACTCTGTTAGCAGGGTTTCCCAGGGCCATCCACCTAGCCCTGCCCCAGAAGTGGACGAGATTGAGTGCACCAATGCCGAACCACTTATGTTTGAAGATGAGTACATGGGAGGACCATCGCAACAAGTCTCGGATTATGACGAAACACAGGTGCCAACTGCTGGCGCTTTCGAAAGTGTGCAGACCGACAAGGAGGGAAGGGGTGAAGAATGGGTGGAAGATGATGTGGAGGATGATGAGGTCCTCGACCCCACATGGAATCAAGGTCATGCTAGTGATCTGTGTAGTTTGGAGGAAGAGGCAGTGGTTACACAGAGCCACCAGCACAGCAGAAGAAGGAGCAGGGTGCAAAAGCGGAGCAGCCATCCCTTAGACAGTATGCCTGCTACTGCCCACCGCAGCAAGGGACCGAGCACACCAAAGCCAACGCCAAGGAGTTTCCTGGCGTGGCAGTTCTACAGACAATGTGCTGATGACAAGACACGAGTGGTTTGCACGCTGTGCAATCAGAGCCTGAAGCGAGGCTTAAACATTCTCAACCTGAGCACAACCTGCATGACCAGGCATCTAAGTGCAAAGCACGAGCTGCAGTGGAGTAGACACCTCAAAAACCAAGAAAGGTCTCTGGCTCCTCCTGCTTACTCTTCTGCTGAAGTCTCGGCCTCTTTATCTGTCTCTGGAGTGACAGTGCCACCTGCCACCCCGCAAACAGAGGATCTGCCAGCAACACCACCATCTGGGTCACCAAGCATCTCCACAATGTCCCATGGAAGGGTTCAGCTCTCCATCTCCAAAAACACTGGAGCTGTAGAGGAAGTACTCCCGTACCCACCCACGATTAATGGCCCTGAATGCCAGCATTTCAAAATTACTGTCCTTTGAAATGATGTCATTCCATCTGGTGGAGATGGAGAGTTTTAAAAGCCTTATGGCGGTGGCTGTCCCGCCACTACTTTTCCAGGCGTGCCATCTCTTCCCTGCACAACCAAGTGGGGGACAAAATTAGGTGTGCACTGCGCAACGCCATCTGGCAAGGTGCACCTCTCTACGGATACGTGGACCAGTAAGCACGGTCAGGGACGTTATAGCTCCATAAGAGCACACTAGGTAAATGCAGTGGCGGCTGGGCCTGAGGCGGATAACAGGGCATCTTAAGAGTCATGTAATATTATTTATCGTCACTACCTCCCCAAATCGGGAGTGAGTAACTGCCACGCTCCCCCTCCATAACTTGGAAGCTTATGCTTCAATACTTTGTCCCCACATTTCCACTCGATTACATTTAATTTCATCCATTGACCTCCCTTGGATGTGGTATCCCTTTCTCAGGCTCCCTCTCCAGCTTGGAACCCTGATTCCCCGCCACCCATGATCACCATGGTAGGCGCAGAAAAGAACATCGAAAGTTGATAGAGAAAATATCCAATTGGATCACGGACATCACGGTAACATGCGACATGGTGGAGCAGTATGTGTGCACATGCCTATAAGGACTGAATAATGGGTCTGCCCCCTTCAACTTCTGGGTCTCCAAATTGGGCACATGGCCTGAGCTTGCCCTTTACTCCTAGGATGTGCTGGCCTGCCCTGCAGCCAGTGTATTGTCTGAGCATGTGTTTAGCAAGACTGGAGGGGGTTATCACAGGTTATATTTAACAATGTTTTGGGGTGTACCCTAATTTAAAAAAAAAAAAAAAAAAATTAAACCAAAAAGCAGTGTAGGCTACCTCCTCCTCCTCCACCGCCACATCCACCGCTTCCTCAACCTCCTACTCCATATGGACCTGGTCCTCCTAGACCAAGATTATTAGTTTTTATTTTTACGTAGTTTATGTTATTTAACCGCCTCCCGACCGCTGAACGCACGGATGCGTCCAGGAGGCGGTTGATTCATTCCTCCTGGACGCATCCGTGCGTCATCTCGCGAGACGCGAGATTTCGGACTGAGCCGGCCCGCGCATGCGCATCGCAGGCCGGCAAATGAACGAGAACAATTTCGTCACCAGCCTGCCAGCCAATGATCGTGGCTGGCGGGCTGGCGATTTTTAAAATGTCGAATCAGAAGCCATATAACATATCATATTAGTAAATATTATGTGTTAAATGGCTTCCCTGCTCCTCTGCTGGTCCTTTTGGTCAGTTGGTTCCAGCAGAGGAGCAGGCTTCACAGTGAGTACACCAAACAGCACACTTTAGCCCCAGATCACCCCCCTGCACCCCAATTAACCCCGTGATCACCCCTTCTTGCCCCCTGTCAATCACTAGTGAAAGGGAAAAAAGTGATCAGTGTAAACGGTCACTTTTTTTTTTCACTGGTATTGACTGTTAGGTTTTAGGATAGTTTAGGCCCCTTGGTTAGGTAGTTTAGCATTTGTACTTTTATAGTATCTGTAAGTGATCAAAACTGATCACAGTCAGATCTATAATAGTATTAGTGTCACGTTAGTTCGCCCTCCACCCAAAACGCAGTGTCAGGCCTGATCGGTCGCCCACACGTGCGTTCACCCACGCCCGCCCCGCCGCAGTGACAAAAAAATATTTTTTTTTTGATCACTGCACATTCACTTCACAAGCGCTGCGGCGATAAAAAAATCTGTTTTGATATTTTTTATCAACCGCAGCGGCCTCCGGTACTTTGCTAGCCTCCCAAGGCTTGCTTTTTTTCTTGGGTAGTCTCAGGGAATACCCCTAAATTTAGTTGCCCAAATGTCAAACAGGGGGTATTCTTCTGAAGCGGCCTACAGGCTTCTGACCCAGTCGGATGAGGAATGGGAACCCTCATCTGATAAATCTAGCGGGTCAGAAAATGAACCTGTAGAAAGCAGTGGCAGTCTGACTCAAAGTTCGGACGAGGAGGTTGAGGTTCCTGATAGCACCAGGCGTACCCGGCCCCGTGTCGCTAGACCACAGGTAGCGCAGGGTCCGCTTCAAGGGCAGCAGAGTGGGGCTGGCGCTGTCAGATTACGTGGTGAGGCATACACCAGCAGCGCAGCCCATCCTGGACCTAGTACCAGCACTGCCGTACAACATGGTGAAGTGGTGAGCACCAGAAGGGCAGTTGAAGCTGGTACGGTGGCACGTGCAGTAGTTACCCCGTCGCAGCCACCGCACAGACAGACCCGTAGAGCCTCTAGAATCCCTGAGGTGCGGGCAAACCCTGATTGGCAGTCCCCAACTTCAGCCACACCTGTAGTTCCCCCTTTCACCGCCCAGTCTGGAGTTCGGGTTGAGACAGCTCAGATCGGTTCGGCCCTGGGATTTAGCTGTTCTTGACTGCGGAGCTCTGGGACTTAGTTGTGGCAGAAACAAATCGGTATGCCACACAATTTATAACCGCCAACCCGGGAAGCTTTTATGCCCAGCCTTTCCGGTGGAAACAGTCCAAGTTTCCGAAATTACAATTTTTCTGAGCCTTCTCCTCAACATGGGTCTAACTAAAAAGCATGAATTGCGGTCATATTGGTCCACAAACCCAATTCATCACATGCCCATGTTCTCTGCTGCTATGTCCAGGACACGATTTGAGACCATCCTGCATTTCCTGCACTTTAGCGACAACACCACCTCCCGTCCCAGAGGCCACCCAGCTTTTGACCGGCTCCACAAAATTCGGCCCCTCATAGACCACTTCAACCAGAAATTTGTATACCCCAGAGCAAAACATCTGCGTAGACGAGTCCCTAATACATTTTACCGGGCGCCTTGGCTTCAATCAATACATCCCAAGCAAGGGCGCCCGGTATGGGGTCAAATTGTATAAGCTCTGTGACAGGGCCACAGACTATACCCACAAATTTCATGTCTATGAGGGAAAAGATCAGACCCTGGAGCCGGTCGGTTGCCCTGACTACCTGGGGAGCAGTGGGAAGACAGTCTGGGACTTGGTGTCACCCTTATTTGGCAAGGGGTACCATCTTTATGTGGGCAATTTTTACACAAGTGTGGCCCTCTTCAGGCATTTGTTTCTAGAACAGATTGGCTGCTGTGGCACCGCGCGAACTAGTCGCGCGGGCTTCCCCCAACGGCTCGTTACCACCCGTCTTGCAAGTGGGGAGAGGGCTGCCTTGTGTAACCAAGAACTGCTCGCGGTGAAATGGAGGGACAAGCGTGACGTTTACATGCTCTCCTCCATTCACGCAGACACGACAATCCAAATTGAGCGAGCAACCCGTGTCATTGAAAAGCCCCTCTCAGTCCACGACTATAACCTTCCAATGGGAGGGGTGGACTTCAATGACCAGATGTTGTCTCCGTATTTAGTGTCCCGCCGCACCAGACGCTGGTATAAGAAGGTGTCTGTATATTTAATTCAATTGGCTCTGTATAATAGTTTTGTTCTCTACAGTAAGGCTGGGAGAACACGATCCTTCCTCAAATTTCAGGAAGAGATCGAGAACCTCCTGTACCCAGGAGGTTCCGTGGCCCCATCCACCAGTGTAGTTAGCCGTCTACACGAGCGACATTTCCCCAATGTTGTTGCTGGTACCTCAACCCAACCGTCACCCCGAAAAAAATGTTGTGTCTGTAGCAGGAGTGGAATAAGGCGTGACACCTGCTATTTCTGTCCTGACTGCCCTGACCACCCTGCCCTATGCTTTGGAGAGTGTTTCCGGAAGTACCACACACAGGTACACCTAGCATAGGGATCACATCTCACCAGGACAGGCACACAGGGCTATTAGGGCCCATTTACACACAGAGCTGCTGCAAACCTCTCCTTTCACCTGGGACAAAGTGCATAATGCACTTCGCCACATCTTTGGGCGATTTGCGCTTTGCACATTGTCCCATGGGGAAGGAGAGGTTTGTCCTATAAAGGTAAAAAAATAAAAAATAAATCACCAGTAAGTAAAAAGTTTAACGTTCAGTTCAAAAAGTTAAAGTTTATATGTTCTGTTCAAAAGTTTTTATAAAGTTAATAAAATTATTGCGTTGCGGCCTGGTTTTTTTTTTTTTTTTTTTTTTTTACCTTCCAGGTGGACCAACTGATCGACTAGCTGCAGCACTGATGTGCATTCTGACAGAAGCATTGCACTGCTGTCAGATTACACACAAGTCGGTGTATGCGGCGCTGCAAGACGAGATTTCTCCTCTGCAGTAAAAGATACCTTTGCATTTGAGCTGAGGAGGTGGCAGTGTTCATATGCTTTGGCAAACACTTTGTATATAAAAAATAAAAATAAAAATCCCGGCAATGATTTATTCATCCACATCGATTGATGTGAATGGAGAAATCAGGTTTGCCAGGGCATACGAGCTAAGTGGGTATGGATGTTGGGCGGAGCTCATATGTCCTGGCAGACGCCTTTCCCCTCCTTTTTTTTTTTGGCAGAGATTTTTTCATCCACATTGATCGATGTGAATGAAGAAATCTGTGCCGTTCATTTTTTTTCTTTCAGCCCAGAGGCTGAACGGAAAAAAAAATCTCATTACCTGTATGCTCAATATAAGACCTCATGCACACGACCGTTGTGTGCATCCGCGGCCGTTGTTCCGTTTTCAGTTTTTTTCCGCGGACCCATTGACTTTCAATGGGTCCACGGAAAAATCTGAAAATGCACCGTTTGGCATCCGCGTCCGTGATCCGTGTTTCCAGTCCGTGAAAAAAATATGACCTGTCCTATTTTTTTCATGGCCAATGGTTCACGGACCCATTCAAGTCAATGGGTCTGTGAAAAATCACGGATGCACACAAGATTGTCATCCGCGTCCGTGATCCGTGTCCGTTTCTCCTATCATTTCAAAGGCAAACTTGACTTTTTTTTTTCATTTTTCATGTCCGTGGATCCTCCAAAAATCAAGAAAGACTCACAGAAGAAAAAACGGACACGGATCACGGAACAACGGAAACCGTTTTTGCGGACCGCAAAAAAAAACGTCCGTGTGCATGAGGCCTTAGGAGAATAGCAGAAACTCCTAATGCTGGCCATACATGTAATGATTGCGGAGACCCTCAAATGCCAGGGCAGTACAAACACCCCACAAATGACCCCATTTTGGAATGAAGACACCCCAAGGTATTCGCTGAGGGGCATATTGAGCGGAAAATGAGACTTTGTGAGAAAAAAACAATAAAAAAATCAATTTCCGCAAACTTATGCCAAAAAAAAAAAAAATTATATGAACTCGCCAGGCCCCTCATTGAATACCTTGGGGTGTCTTCTTTCCAAAATGGGGTCACATGTGGGGTATTTATACTGCCCTGGCTTTTTAGGGGCCCTAAAGCGTGAGAAGAAGTCTGGGATTCAAATGTCTAAAAATGCCCTCCTAAAAGGAATTTGGGCACCTTTGCGCATCTAGGCTGCAAAAAAGTGTCACACATGTGGTATCGCCGTACTGGGGAATGTGTTTTGGGGTGTCATTTTACATATACCCATGCTGGGTGAGAGAAATATCTTGGCAAAAGACAACATTTCCCATTTTTTTATACAAAGTTGGCATTTGACCAAGATATTTCTCTCACCCAGCATGGGTATATGTAAAATGACACCCCAAAACACATTCCGCAACTTCTCCTGAGTACGGTGATACCACATGCGTGACACTTTTTTGCAGCCAAGGTGGGCAAAGGGGCACACATTCCAAAGAGCACCTTTCGGATTTCACCGGTCATTTTTTACAGATTTTGATTGCAAACTACTTCTCACGCATATGGGCCCCTAAAATGCCAGGGCAGTATAACTACCCCACAAGTGACCCCATTTTGGAAAGAAGACACCCCAAGGTATTCCGTGAGGGGCATGGCGAGTTCCTAGAATTTGTTTGTCGCAAGAATTTTTTGTCGCAAGTTAGTGGAATATGAGACTTTGTAAGGAAAAAAAGAAATTCATCATTTCCCGCTAACTTGTGACAAAAAAGAAAAAATTCTAGGAACTCACCATGCCCCTCACAGAATACCTTGGGGTGTCTTCTTTCCAAAATGGGGTCACTTGTGGGCTAGTTATACTGCCCTGGCATTTTAGGGGCCCATATGCGTGAGAAGTAGTTTGCAATCAAAATCTGTAAAAAATGGCCTGTGAAATCCGAAAGGTGCTCTTTGGAATGTGTGGCCCTTTGCCCACCATGGCTGCAAAAAAGTGTCACACATGTGGTATCTCCGTACTCAGGAGAAGTTGGGGAATGTGTTTTGGGGTGTCATTTTACATATACCGATGCTGGGTGAGAGAAATATCTCTGCAGTGCTACTACTATAAGATCAGCACAAATTTTCCATTTATGTTCTGAGTATTTGATAATTTTCTAAATTAACTCCATAGAAGCATGGGTCTCTTTCATTCCAACCGCATGAGCCAATGGAACAGATGGTTTTTCGTTACCATTGTGCAACAAGACAGCTTTAAAACTTGTTTTTCTAGAGTCTATGAATAGCCTCCATTCATCGGGAACATGTGAACCATCTAACTCCATCATAAGACCATTTACATCAGTACAGAAACAGACATCGCTTTCCATTGCATAGTATGCAGCTAACTGGGTATGTCGATGATGGAAGTGTGAAGTTGTGGTCCCTCGTTGTAGCAAATTCCATTCCTGAAGTCTAGAAGCTAGCAGTTCTGACTTTTCTTTAGAAAAGTTTGGTGCTCTCTTGCAAAGTCCAAACGAGCAGTTCTGTGGCGTTCAAGGAGACGGTCTTTGAAGACGTTTTTTGTTTTTTAAGCCCTTCAGTCTTAGATGCCGTCTGATGGTTATGGGGCTGCAGTCAGCGCCTTAATTTGGGTCGAAGATCGTCCAGTGTCTTAACGGACAGCCAATTGGATCCTCAGGCTCAATGCTGATGATGATTTTTTTGGGTCTTCTATTTGATTTTTTTGTTCCATAACCCTCAGGATCATTTAACCCCTTAAGGACTCAGCCCTATTTCACCTTTAGGACTTGGCCATTTTTTGCAAATCTGACCAGTGTCACTTTAAGTGCTGATAACTTTAAAACACTATGACTTATCCAGGCCATTCTGAGATTGTTTTTTTGTCACATATTGTACTTCATGACACTGGTAAAATGAAGTAAAAAAAAAAAAATTTTTTGCATAATAAAATACCTAATTTACCAAAAATTTGGAAAAAATTTCAAATTTCAAAGTTTTAGTTTCTCTACTTCTGTAATACATAGTAATACCCCCAAAAATTGTGATGAATTAACATTCCCCATATGTCTACTTCATGTTTGAATTATTTTGGGAATTATATTTTATTTTTGGGGATGTTACAAGGCTTAGAAGAAAATCTTGAAATTTTTCTAAAATTTACAAAAACCCAATTTATAGGGACCACTACAGATCTGAAATCACTTTGCGAGGCTTACATAATAGAAACCGTCCAAAAATGACCCCATTCTATAAACTACACCCCTCAAGGTATTCAAAACTGATTTTACTAACTTCGTTAACCCTTTTTTGCCTAATTTTCCATTTTAACCAATTTTTTCCACTAACAAAGCAGCTTTCTACTCAGCTGACAGGACAGGAGGAGCAGGAGCAGCCAGAGGGGCTACAGGTCGATGAGGAAGATGAGCCAGAGGACCCGGACACACTGTGGCAGTATGCAGTGGAGATGAAGGCAGGGAGTTCCTCCAAGTCACTTGCACAAATGGCACGATGCATGCTCACTTGTTTGCATAATGACAGCTGAATTGTCACCATTCGGAAGAGGGATGACTTCTGGCTCTCCATCTTGTAGGACCCTCGCTACCGAGGGTACAGAATGGGGTCTTTTTTACACCCACCGAGAGAGAGGACAAACTGAATTACTACAGAGACATCCTATGTAGTCTGTTGGCCGCTGCTTATTTGCGCCATTGTCTATCCTCTAGCAGGTCTGACCGGGGGGCCTTCTGCGCTCACGTTCCACTGTCATTGATGCTAAGGAGGGGTGGGGTGGAAGGACCAGTACCAGATCCATCAGCAGCAGCCTAAGTCTAGAGTTGCTGATCGGTTGCTTTCTTCACCCGCATAGTGAAGAAACTACTCACCAGCAGCAGCAGGTAGACCTGGAGCAGGACCTGAACCAGCATGTGGTGGCATACTTGGACAGCACATTGAAGATCCGCTGGACTACTGGGTAGCCAAACTGGATTTGTGGCCGCAACTAGCAGCGTTTGCCCTAGAAAAGCTGTCCTGCCCGGCCAGTAGTGTGGCATCAGAGCGGGTGTTTAGTGTGGCGGGACCATAGTTACCCCAAGGAGAACTCACCCGTCCACCCAAAATGTGAAGAGACTGACCTTTGTCAAGATGAATCAGGGGTGGATCAGCCAGAATTTCCAATCATCCATGGTGCCACACCAACACTTTGATAAAAGAGAACGGTTTCTTCTGACTACCTGCCTCAGCTACTACTCTGATGCTGCAACCTGCCTGGTGCCACACATCTGATGCCAAGTGCTCATTCTTGCACCCAACTTCGCCAGCGGTTACTGGTATTGGACCCCACTGCCCTGCTCTGTTACAGGGTCACTTTGTGGTCTCCTGATGCTGCTGCTGTTACTGCCGTCTCCACATTATGTCACCTTGCCACTTTGTGGCCTCCTCATGCTGCTGTCATTTCCACACTATGTCACCTTGCCTATCTGTGGTCTCCTGATGCTGTTGCCATCTCCACACAAAATCTCCTTGCCACTCTGTGGTCTCCTCCTGCTACTGCCATCTCCACACTATGTCACCTTGCCACTTTGTGGTCTCCTGCTGCTGCCATATCCACAATATGTCACTTTGCTATTCTGTGGACTCCTGATTCTGCTGCCACCTCCAAACTGTGTCCCCTTGGCACCCTGTGGTCTCCTGATGCTGCTGCCATCTCCAGACTATGTCACCTTGCCACTCTGTGGTATACTGGTGCTGCCATATCCACACTATGTCACCTTGCCACTCTGTGGCCTCCTGATGCTGCCGCCACCTCCAAACTATGTCACCTTGCCACTCTGTGGTCTATTCATGCTGCCATATCCACATTATGTCACTTTGCTATATTGTGGCCTCCTGATTCTGCTGCCAACTCCAAACTATGTCCCCTTGGCACTCTGTGGTCTACTGATGCTGCTGCTGCCATCTCCACACTATGTCACCTAGACACTCTGTGGTCTCCTCATGCTGCTTCCATATCCACAGTAAGTCACCTTGCCACTCTGTGGTATCCTGCTGCTGCCATATCCACACTATGTCACCTTGCCACTCTGTGGCCTCCTCATGCTGCCGCCACCTCCAAACTATGTCAACTTGCCACTCTGTGGCCTCCTCATGCTGATGCCATCTCCTCACTATGTCACCTTTCCACTCTGTGGTATCCTGCTGCTTCCATCTCCACATTATGTCACCTTGCCACTCTGTGGTATCCTGGTGCTGCTGCTGCCATATCCACACTATGTCACCTTGCCACTCTGTGGCCTCCTGATGCTGCCGCCATCTCCAAACTATGTGACCTTGCCACTCTTTGGTCTCCTCATGCTGCCATATCCACATTATGTCACTTTGCCATTCTGTGGCCTCCTGATTCTACTGCCACCTTCAAACTATGTCACCTTGCCACTCTGTGGTCTCCTGATGCTGCTGCTGCCATTTCCACACTTTGTCACCTAGACAATCTGTGGTCTCCTCATGCTGCTTCCATATCCACACTAAGTTACCTTGCCACTCTGTGGCCTCCTCCTGCTGCTGCCATATCCACACTATGTCACCTTGCCACTCTGTTGCCTCCTGATACTGCCGCCACCTTCAAACTATGTCATCTTGCCACTTTGTGGCCTTCTCATGCTGGTGCCATCTCCACTCTGTCACCTTGCCACTCTGTGTTCTCCTGATGCTGCTGCCATCTCCAAACTATGTCAACTTGCCACTTTGTGGCCTCCTCATGCTGATGCCATCTCCTCACTATGTCACCTTTCCACTTTGTGGTATCCTGCTGCTTCCATCTCCACATTATGTCACCTTGCCACTCTGTGGCCTCCTGATACTGCTGCTGCTATGTCCACACTATGTCACCTTGCCACTCTGTGGTATCCTGGTGCTGCTGCTGCCATATCTACACTATGTCACCTTGCCACTCTGTGGCCTCCTGATGCTGCCGTCACCTCCAAACTATGTCACCTTGCCACTCTTTGGTCTCCTCATGCTGCCATATCCACATTATGTCACTTTGCCATTCTGTGGCCTCCTGATTCTACTGACACCTCCAAATTATCTCACCTTGCCACTCTGTGGTCTCCTGATGCTGCTGCTGCCGCCACCTCCAAACTTTGTCACCTTGCCACTCTTTGGTCTCCTCATGCTGCCATATCCACATTATGTCACTTTGCTATATTGTGGCCTCCTGATTCTGCTGCCAACTCCAAACTATGTCCCCTTGGCACTCTGTGGTCTACTGATGCTGCTGCTGCCATCTCCACACTATGTCACCTAGACACTCTGTGGTCTCCTCATGCTGCTTCCATATCCACAGTAAGTCACCTTGCCACTCTGTGGTATCCTGCTGCTGCCATATCCACACTATGTCACCTTGCCACTCTGTGGCCTCCTCATGCTGCCGCCACCTCCAAACTATGTCAACTTGCCACTCTGTGGCCTCCTCATGCTGATGCCATCTCCTCACTATGTCACCTTTCCACTCTGTGGTATCCTGCTGCTTCCATCTCCACATTATGTCACCTTGCCACTCTGTGGTATCCTGGTGCTGCTGCTGCCATATCCACACTATGTCACCTTGCCACTCTGTGGCCTCCTGATGCTGCCGCCATCTCCAAACTATGTGACCTTGCCACTCTTTGGTCTCCTCATGCTGCCATATCCACATTATGTCACTTTGCCATTCTGTGGCCTCCTGATTCTACTGCCACCTTCAAACTATGTCACCTTGCCACTCTGTGGTCTCCTGATGCTGCTGCTGCCATTTCCACACTTTGTCACCTAGACAATCTGTGGTCTCCTCATGCTGCTTCCATATCCACACTAAGTTACCTTGCCACTCTGTGGCCTCCTCCTGCTGCTGCCATATCCACACTATGTCACCTTGCCACTCTGTTGCCTCCTGATACTGCCGCCACCTTCAAACTATGTCATCTTGCCACTTTGTGGCCTTCTCATGCTGGTGCCATCTCCACTCTGTCACCTTGCCACTCTGTGTTCTCCTGATGCTGCTGCCATCTCCAAACTATGTCAACTTGCCACTTTGTGGCCTCCTCATGCTGATGCCATCTCCTCACTATGTCACCTTTCCACTTTGTGGTATCCTGCTGCTTCCATCTCCACATTATGTCACCTTGCCACTCTGTGGCCTCCTGATACTGCTGCTGCTATGTCCACACTATGTCACCTTGCCACTCTGTGGTATCCTGGTGCTGCTGCTGCCATATCTACACTATGTCACCTTGCCACTCTGTGGCCTCCTGATGCTGCCGTCACCTCCAAACTATGTCACCTTGCCACTCTTTGGTCTCCTCATGCTGCCATATCCACATTATGTCACTTTGCCATTCTGTGGCCTCCTGATTCTACTGACACCTCCAAATTATCTCACCTTGCCACTCTGTGGTCTCCTGATGCTGCTGCTGCCGCCACCTCCAAACTTTGTCACCTTGCCACTCTTTGGTCTCCTCATGCTGCCATATCCACATTATGTCACTTTGCCATTCTGCGGCCTCCTGATTCTACTGCCACCTCCAAACTATGTCACCTTGCCACTCTGCGGTATCCTGCTGCTGCTGCTGCCATATCCACACTATGTCACCATGCCACTCTGTGGCCTCATCATGCTGCCGCCACCTCCAAACTATGTCAACTTGCCACTCTGTGGCCTCCTCATGCTGCTGCCATATCCACACTATGTCAACTTGCCACTCTTTGGTATCCTGCTGCTGCCATATCCACACTATGTCATCTTGCCACTCTGTTGCCTCCTGATACTGCCGCCACCTTCAAACTATGTCACCTTGCCACTTTGTGGCCTTCTCATGCTGGTGCCATCTCCACTCTGTCACCTTGCCACTCTGTGTTCTCCTGATGCTGCTGCCATCTCCACACTATGTCACCTTGCCACTCTGTGGTCTCCTCATGCTGCTGCTGCCATATCCACACTATGTCACCTTGCCACTCTGTGGTCTCCTCATGCTGCTGCGATCTCCACACTATGTCACCTTGCCACTCTGTGGTCTCCTGATGCTGCTGCTGACATCTCCACATTATGGCACATTGTCACTCTGTGGTCTCCTTATGCTGCTGCCATCTCCACACTATGTCACCTTGCCACTCTGTGGCTTGCTGATGCTGCTGCCACTTCCAAACTATTTCATCTTTCCACTCTGTGGTCTCCTCATGCTCCTGCCATCTCCACAATATATAATCTTGCCACTCTGTTGTATCCTGCTGCTGCTGCCATCTCCACATTATGTCACCTTGCCTCCCTGTGGTCTCCTCATGCTGCTGCCATCTACAGACTCTGTCATTGTGCCACTCTTTCAAAGTGTTTTTTTTTCTGTTAAAATTATGGGTGACTTAAAAACTCCTTTTTCTGTATGGCCCGAATGACGAAGTGTGAGGTCGTGTGAAGTCGGAAAGTGTGAGAAAAATATATATTATGAAACAACCAGTATACAAAAAGTACATGAAAACAATGACAACCTACTGATGCTGCTGCCAGACTCTGTCATTGTTACACTCGGTGGCCTCATAATACTGCTGCCATCTACAGACTCATTGTGCCATTCGGTACCCTTCTCCTGATGCTGCTGCTGCATCTGCCACCTCCAGACTCTGTGATTGTGCCACTCGGTGGCTTTCTCCTGATGCCGCCACCTCCAGATTTGGTCATTGTGCTACTCGGGCTTATACTGCTGCCATCTCCAGACCCTGTCATTGGGCCTGCTTCCACCTCACCACAATGTCATAGGTCCGCTCTGTGGACTTCTCATGTGGTTCCCACCCTCCCCACTTCATGACTGGTCCAATATTCTGCCTTTTGGCCTGTCTGACATAATTTATTTGACCTTTCTTTTGATCTGTCAGAAGAAAGGAAAAATGAGACGCACAACGGATCCTCTATGTGTAGCAGCTGTAAGGCCTGTATGGTCCCATCAGAATTGGCTTATGATTTGGTAGCCAAAATCAGGAGTGGGTAGAAAACACAGAAGACATACAAATATTCCATTCATGTGTTATCTCTGTTTTACATCTACTCCTGTTTTTTTTTTTTTTGGCATTAGCAATACTGATGGATTATTGAGCAAATGCTGACAGAGTAAAAGCATATGCTCCACAGACAGGATCCGTTTTTTGTGGGTTATTTTTCTGACAGATCAGAGGAAGGGCAAAATTATCAGTCACGTCAACATAAATTTACTGCTGACACCCTCTCCACCCTATCAATTTGGCTCTACTTTTCACAACCAAAGCAGACTCCCTATGCGTGCTACTACAAGGCACAGTGTTCTACACTACTATAAAGGCTCTCAGTAGCCAGTAAATAGCCATTTTAACACAATTCAATGCGATTAAATTCGTATCGAAGCACATTTTTTTGAAAAATTCTGCAAACTGGCCAAATCAAATTTTTTTTAAATTCGCTCATCTCTAAATATAACCAGGAAACAGGTTGAATAATGGGGACAATTCGATCTGATAATTGGCAGCAGTCCTTGTAATGACTTATCTGTGCTTAACCCGCACCGAAAAGGCCTTTATGGGATTAGTGGACAACTGTTTTTTGACTTTCCACGATTACTCAATAAAGTGTTACCTAAGACAGTAGAAACAGGCCAGTTTTCTGTTTGATTCTAAGACTTGGTTGTGATAAAGCATAAAAAAAAAAAAAAATTCTCTCCATCTAGACACAAATCCAGTCAAGATTGATGCAAGTGCGGTATCGGCTGCATATTGAGCCAGATACTTCTGTGGGAACCGACCTGGCATGAACAGGCCTCTAGTAGCTATAGACAATGAGAAGACAAAGCTTCAAGATTGCTTGGAGCCCAAAAGAGTTGCAAAGTTCATCAAGTCTGTGTCACATAAAGTATTTCACAACTAAGTAATTTGGCCCATACTGCAAAAGGAGGTGTACAATCACCCATAAATTTGACGAAATAAAGCCAGTTTCGTATAACAAATTTCACCACTACGTAATTTGGCCCATATCGCAAATGGAAGTGTACAATCACCCATAAATCTGGAGAAAAAAAGCCTGTTTCATATAACAAATTTCACTACTACGTAATTCGGCCCATAGCGCAAAAGGAGGTGTACAATCACCCATAAATGTGACGAAAAAAAGGCCAGTTTCATATAACAAATTTCACCAATACTTAATTCGGTCCATACAGCAAAAGGAGGTGTACAGGCATCGAGGAAATTTCCCCAAAAAAGCCTGCTTCTCAGAAAAAATTTCACCGCAAAAAGGCCTTTACCACATATAACTGCACCGTTTTTAGCGCAAATAACTGCAAAACTGAACTGCGTATATATTTATCTTTTTGCACTGAAATAGGCCAGTAAAAGCTTTTAACGCAAATAACTGCAAAAGTGAACTGTGTATATATTTCTCTCTTTGTACTGAAATAGGCCAGTTAATGCTTTTAGCGAAAATAACTGCAAAAGTGAACTGCGCATATATTTCTCTTTTTGCACAGACCTAGGCCACATTAAATGCTTTTAGCGCAAATAACTGCAAAAGTGAACTGCGTATATGTGGCGAAAATAACCTCGCCACTGGGTTTTAGAGGGGCCTGTTTGCCAGCCTCTTGCCTCAGGATTATGGCCCATATACTAACTTTGAAGGAGAAGACAGACCGGCCGCACAGCCTATATCTGTGGATCTCTTTTGGGCAGGAAAGCCATGCTTGCGGTCGGCCAAATGTGACTTCCATGGAATTCGGGAACCCCTGCTCGGATCTGGGTGATTTTTGGATATGTTGTTCACCCAGATCAGAGCTATCCATGGATGTATTATGTATTATAAATTATGGGGATATGTGGGGTTTTGAGGTGTTTTCTGTGTTTTGGGAAAAATGTGTGTTTTCTGCCTGTGAGTGATAAAGTTAGCCCATTATGTTTGGTAATTGTATCACAGGCAGAGCCTATTGTGTTTTGGCAATTGTATTTTGTTTATGGCCTCAAAGACAATGACCATTGCATTTTGTTGATTGCGTTACAGACAGAGGGAAGGGGGCTTTGTGTACAATTGCTGGGAAGGTTTCAATACTGTAAGTACATGTGATTGGCTAATATATAAACTGTCACAGTCTTCCACAAGGTCCCCAGGGGGAGTGTCCCTTGCTAGGAGACCTGCATAAAAGGCTGAAAAATAACCCATTAAAGAGTTCCTGTTTCACCTTCAAGAGAGAGCCTCGTCTCATGTGTGTGGATTGCTGTACGCTGTATAATCTCTTGGCTATAACCCCTAGCTCTTGTAAGAGCTGTTCCTTGTTCCTGTGGTGGTTACTGTGTCGAGCGGAGTGCTTGGAGTCCTCGGCAAGCACTAGGAGCATCCATCAATGGAGGTACCCAGTCGGGGTGCCAGGAGATCTGTTACAGTATATATTTCTCCTTTTACACTGAAATAGGCCAGTAAACGCTTTTAGCGCAAATAACTGAAAAAGTGGACTGCGTATATATTTCTCTTTCTGCACTGAAATAGGCCAGTAAACGCTTTTAGAGCAAATAACTGCAAAACTGAACTGCGTATATATTTCTCTCTTTGTACCGAAATACGCCACTAAAACGCTTTCACCATACAGGGAGTGCAGAATTAATAGGCAAATGAGTATTTTGACCACATCATCCTCTTTATGCATGTTGTCTTACTCCAAGCTGTATAGGCTCGAAAGCCTACTACCAATTAAGCATATTAGGTGATGTGCATCTCTGTAATGAGAAGGGGTGTGGTCTAATGACATCAACACCCTATATCAGGTGTGCATAGTTATTAGGCAACTTCCTTTCCTTTGGCAAAATGGGTCAAAAGAAGGACTTGACAGGCTCAGAAAAGTAAAAAATTGTGAGATATCTTGCAGAGGGATGCAGCACTCTTAAAATTGCAAAGCTTCTGAAGCGTGATCATCGAACAATCAAGCGTTTCATTCAAAATAGTCAACAGGGTCGCAAGAAGCGTGTGGAAAAACCAAGGCGCAAAATAACTGCCCATGAACTGAGAAAAGTCAAGCGTGCAGCTGCCAAGATGCCACTTGCCACCAGTTTGGCCATATTTCAGAGCTGCAACATCACTGGAGTGCCCAAAAGCACAAGGTGTGCAATACTCAGAGACATGGCCAAGGTAAGAAAGGCTGAAAGACGACCACCACTGAACAAGACACACAAGCTGAAACGTCAAGACTGGGCCAAGAAATATCTCAAGACTGATTTTTCTAAGGTTTTATGGACTGATGAAATGAGAGTGAGTCTTGATGGGCCAGATGGATGGGCCCGTGGCTGGATTGGTAAAGGGCAGAGAGCTCCAGTCCGACTCAGACGCCAGCAAGGTGGAGGTGGAGTACTGGTTTGGGCTGGTATCATCAAAGATGAGCTTGTGGGGCCTTTTCGGGTTGAGGATGGAGTCAAGCTCAACTCCCAGTCCTACTGCCAGTTTCTGGAAGACACCTTCTTCAAGCAGTGGTACAGGAAGAAGTCTGCATCCTTCAAGAAAAACATGATTTTCATGCAGGACAATGCTCCATCACACGCGTCCAAGTACTCCACAGCGTGGCTGGCAAGAAAGGGTATAAAAGAAGAAAATCTAATGACATGGCCTCCTTGTTCACCTGATCTGAACCCCATGGAGAACCTGTGGTCCATCATCAAATGTGAGATTTACAAGGAGGGAAAACAGTACACCTCTCTGAACAGTGTCTGGGAGGCTGTGGTTGCTGCTGCACGCAATGTTGATGGTGAACAGATCCAAACACTGACAGAATCCATGGATGGTAGGCTTTTGAGTGTCCTTGCAAAGAAAGGTGGCTATATTGGTCACTGATTTGTTTTTGTTTTGTTTTTGAATGTCAGAAATGTATATTTGTGAATGTTGAGATGTTATATTGGTTTCACTGGTAAAAATAAATAATTGAAATGGGTATATATTTGTTTTTTGTTAAGTTGCCTAATAATTATGCACAGTAATAGTCACCTGCACACACAGATATCCCCCTAAAATAGCTAAAACTAAAAACAAACTAAAAACTACTTCCAAAAATATTCAGCTTTGATATTAATGAGTTTTTTGGGTTCATTGAGAACATGGTTGTTGTTCAATAATAAAATGAATCCTCAAAAATACAACTTGCCTAATAATTCTGCACTCCCTGTATAGCTGCAGCAGTGAACTACATATATATTTTCCTTTTTTCACGCACCCCCAAGAACAAATTGTTGGAATGACAGAGCTATATAATGGCTGTTTAGATCCCCCAATAATCTTTCCCTGCACTTGTAAATCGCTTTTTTTGAGGTTTTACCCATCACTGTCCCTAGCGCTTGGTCTGACGTCTCTCCCTGCACTAAGATGCTATTAAATGATTCCTCCCTATACTTTCCCTGCACTTATAAATCACTTTTTTTTCACAATGCAATGATGTTTTCCCTATCACTCTCCCTAGCGCCTGCAACGTCTCTCCCTGCGCTAAGCACGCTGGTGAATAGCAGTATCTAAGATGGCCGCCGTATTTATAGGGCTGTATCACAGGGCTGGCTGCTGATTGGCTGCATGCATGGCATTATGGGTGATCCTGCCTTCCCAGAGTTCCTTGCCCCATGTCCTCACACGTGTAGCCACCATTGTATCCACCATTTTAGGAAAAATTGTGATTCATTACCACGAGGAAATTCACATTAGTTGCAAATCAAATTTTTGGACACCGGCCACACATAGAATGAGCGTGCGGCTGGGCGCGCTCCACCCTCCGTTGCCATGGCAGCGGAGATGCCGAGCGGCTCCCCGCTCTGTGCGGAAGGCGCCTCCTGCAGCTGCCGGAAAGGAACAGGACATCGGTGGCGCAAGGGGAAGGATGCGCGTCTCCGGCGTCCTGTGACAAAATGTCTGAATAAAGAGAGGACATAGGATGGGTTATGTCAGTGGCCTTTGCCTGCCACCTTTCCACTCCTTAGGGTAGGCATGGGCACTGTCACTCTTACTCTGCTGCAGCTGCTGCTTCTTCTGTTCCAGTGATCCTCCCCTTCCCTCCAGCAGCGGGCGCGGCTGCTGAAGTCCCATGTTTGGTTTGCACTTGCCAGCTAGGCCTCTCCAGTATGCCCGTAGAGTATGCACATCTGTGCTACCCAGCTCTTAAAGGGCTACTAATGCAGCCCTAATCTTCACCAGCCAATGGCTGGCAAGCCTGGGGTACTTAAAGGGGGTTTTCTGGGTTCTCCTATATTGATGACTTATCCTAACGATAGATCATCAATATCAGATCAGTGGAGGTCCAACACCCGGCACCCCCACCAATCAGCTGTATGAGGAGATGGCACTCGCAGTGTGTATGTACTGTCTCCCATTTCTCTTCCTGCTCATCGCTGCTCTTACAAATGCAGCAGCGAACAAGAAGAGAGTGTCGGACCCCTGCTGATCTGATATTGATGACCCATTGGTCCACAAATGCATTGCAATATCGGATCCGTCTTTCTGGATGTCATCGGGAAAAACAGATCCGGTATTTATTTATTTCAAAGATTTAATGGTCTGCACATGCACGGGCAGAAAGAAAGGATGTATTTTGATGGAAAACTTGGCATTAATGCATTTTGATGGAAATTAATGCCGGATCCGGCATTCCAGCAAGTGTTCAGGATTTTTGGCCGGAGAGAAAACTGCAGCATGCTGTGGTATTTTCACCAGCCAAAAAACGCAACAGAATGCTCTCCATTCAGAATGCATTAGGATAAAACTGATCAGTTTTTTTCCGGTATTGAGCACCTAGAATGGAACTCAATACCGGAAAACAAAAACGCTAGTGTGAAAGTACCCTAACACGCTTACTAGCTATTGTCTTCTCTTCACTGTGCAACAACCTTGGACGCCAAACTAGCTGTTTTGTGTGTTTTAAGATCTTATTCCTCTAACAGATGTGCCATGCTTCCAATGTATCATTCCAAAAAAACATGGTAGATCCTGGCTGGGATCTGATGCAATGCCTGTGATATAGGTTGGCTGCAAGACATTATGGACAAGCCTGCTAGGGCGGGGCCTTGTGATGCTTCTTATGACTCATGCACACAAACGTATTTTCTTTCCGTGTCCCTTTCATTTTTTTGCGGACCATATGCAGAACCATTCATTTCAATGGGTCTGCAAGAAAATACGGAAGTTACTCCATGTGCATTTCGTTTACGTATGTCCGTTCCACAAAAAGCAAGAACATGTCCTATTACTGTCCGCATGAGGCACAAGGATAGTACTGTTCAATTAGGGGCCAGCTGTTCCATTCCGCAAAATACGTAATGCACATGGACGTCATCTGTATTTTTTGTGGATCAGTTTTTTGAGGACTGGAAAATACATACGGTTGTGTGCATGAGCCCTTAATCTTCTCTTTTTCCATGTATTGTGATATGTTAAATGGCAGATGCAATTTTGATTGACTTGTTGGAAAACCTCACATTTGTTGGAACCAAAGTATTTGGAAATTTCCAAATTAACTTGATTTATTTACAATCGATGCATTCATGTCTAGTTCAATGTCTTATAGGCAGATTTCTGTTCACATACACTGTAGTACTAATTTCTCTAGTAAACCTTAATTGTTCTGTCTTCCTTTTCCTTTTACTTATGCCATTAGTTTTCCATAAAGGTTAGTTGCCTTGAATATGGTCATTGTAAAGGTGCCCACATGGCACTTAGTCCTGCTTTTTAATTCTACCTTTCAATATTTTTTTAAACACTCATTTTCTTGAAATTGGTCTAATTTCTGAAGTCTTATATTTTGGGGATTATCACTTCATTTCTTGGAGAAAGTGACTTGTTGTTTTTCTTATCTTGTGTTAATCTAAAATATGAGGTCATAAAGAAAAACATGTTTTACTTGTTACACTTTTACTTGTTAATATATATATATATATATATATATATATACATATCATCAGTAAGAGTCAAAAGTGTTTCGACACACCTTTTCATTCCATGTTTTTCTTTTTATTTTCTACATTGTAGATTCACGTTGAAGACATGAAAATAAGGAAGGAATACATATGGAATTCAGTAGAAACCCACATCAAATGCGGTTACCGGGAGCAGGCAGTTCAGAGAACAGCCGCCAGGGGCCTTCATCGGGCTGTTCTTGGAACTGCCTGCTCCCGGTGACCGCATTTGATTTCAGACCGGCTCCCGGCACAAGTAAGGGCTTACCTGTGCATCGCCGGACAGGTGAGTCAAGATGGCAGCCCGAATGTGTTCGTTGGCGAACACTGCGATCTGACCATCACTGTTCCTCAGTAGCGGCTTCTTTGTAGCAGTTCAACCATAAATGCCTGATTCTCGCAATCTCTTCTGAACAGCTGATGTAGAGAACCGTCTGGTACTTGATCTCTATAAATCATGTATGTAGCCTCTAATTTTAGGTGGTGTTAATTTGCGGTTTCTGAGGCTGGTAGCTATAATGAATCATCTTCAGCAGAGGTAAGTCTTTGTCTTTTTTTTCCCCAGGAGGGCCTCATGGGAGCTAGTTGCATCAGTGTTTGATGGTTTTTAATGACTGCACTTGAGGATACATTCAAAGATGTGCTTATTTTCTAGACTGACTGACCTTCATGTCTTACTGTAATGGAGTATTGTTTCCCTTTACTTAGTTGAGTGGTTCTTGTCCTGACGTGGCTTAGAATAGGGTTTGCACTGTATGGAACTGTGTACCAACCCTACCAATGCACAACACAAATAATGATTTAAAATACATCATGAAGGCAAGGTGTTGTCAAGGCAAAAGGGTGATACTTTAAAGAATCTAAAATACATAATAAACATAGTCTGGCTTATTTAACACTTTTCTGTTTACTACCTAATTCTATGTGTTAGATTCATATTGAAGACATTGAAACAATGAAGTAAGTTGTGGAAGACATGGAATTAAAAGGTGTTTTCAAATATTTGACTGGTATGATATAAGTATACATAGTACCAGTCAAAAGTTGGACACACCATTTAAAAAAAGAAGAAATGTACATTTGCTACATTTGATCCAGATCTACATTACCACTGGGTCAACGTCACTGTTATTAGGATGAAATAAAGTCTACATGTCATTTCATTTGGTTTTTCAGAATAAACCAACATATTTGTCTACATGAGGAATAATGCTATATCTGTATATCTGAAAATTATTTGACTTGTATTCAACATTTTTCACCAGCTTTCCCCTCTGCAGGCTTCATCTCTAAATGTCAGTTTTCCCTGAGTTAGTGGATGAAGATTATCTGCTATGATGTCTCCCATACACAGCACACACAGAGAAGATCATGCTCTCCTATCTCCTATCTGGAGATCATTATACAGCAGTACGAAGAAGTATAAAGGAGTTGTACTTAATACTCACATCAATCTTTTTGTTCTTCTACCATTCACATTGAGACAATTTGATTTGAATTCTGGTGGAGGATATTTGTTTATTGACACTGTAAATAAAACCAACATATACACAAGATTAGTATTGTAAAAATAGTTTATAAAGCTGGCAATAAATTTGGCACCCACATTCTTATACATATTTTATCTTCTAATATCCTCAGCCAATACCTGCACTTGGCTCCAAAAACTGTATAAAAAATGACATGTTATTTTAGCTTGTTTTAGTAGGCTGTTATGTGGCCACATTTTAGTGTCCAAAATATGGCCACAATTGCATTGGAACCTCCTGTATTGTAGCTGGCCAGCTAGGACCTGTCCTAGGTTGCTAGTATAGCTTATATGTGTATACAGCTAGACCTGCCAATAGCCTTAATACAGTTCCCATGTTTATGTGTTAAAGACAAAAGCAGAGTTATTTACTGTGACTTCATGTTTTGGATGTCATATAACTGTTATATATTGTGTTCACAGAAGCAGAAAAAGATAATATGCCTTTAAGATTCATTTTGCAATGTCAGGTAAGCTCAGTGACACAGCAGAAACAGAAAGCATAGTGTTAATCTTTTGTTGCTGGGCAGAAGTCTAGACCAATCATAGCCAGCTTCTCACACAGCAAGAGTTTACATCAATCACAGCCAGCCTCACAGACAGGAGCTGAAGAGACATTCACTCCACTGTGAGCTGTTTTCTGGGAACAAGAGGCCAAAATAGGTAGTTAAAACAGTTATATAATGTTCATATTAGTATTGTGTTTAGAACTGTATACTGAACTAGATATATATATATATATATATATATATATATATATGTGTTTACTTATAGTTCCACCAATTGCAACCATACAATTGCAAATACAAATTGCAAGCATTTAGATTACATATTGCAATACAAATTGCATATAACCATACCAGATCATACTCAACCAATCTGCAAATAGTTACTGAAAACTGCAAACCCAGTTTAGGGCTCTTTCACATCTGCGTTCTTTTCTTCCGGCATAGAGTTCCGTCGTCGGGGCTCTATGCCAGAAGAATACTGATCAGGATTATCCTAATGCATTCTGAATGGACAGTCCGTCCTTCAGGATGCATCAGGATGTCTTCCGTTCCGTTCCAGAATGTTTTTTGGCCGCAGCAAATAGCGCAGCATGCTGCGCTTTTTGCTCCGGCCAAAAATCCGGAACACTTGCCGCAAGGCCGGATCCGGAATGAATGCCCATTGAAAGGCATTGATCCGGATCCGGCCTTAAGCTAAACGTCGTTTCGGCGCATTGCCGGATGCGACGTTTAGCTTTTTCTCAATGGTTACCATGGCTGCTGGGACGCTAAAGTCCTGGCAGCCATGGTAAAGTGTAGTGGGGAGCGGGGGAGCAGTATACTTACCATCCGTGCGGCTCCCGGGGCGCTCCAGAGTGACGTCAGGGCGCCCCAAGCGCATGGATGACGTGATCGCATGGATCACATGATCCATGCGCATGGGGCGCTCTGACGTCATTCTGGAGCGCCCCGGAAGCCGCACGGACTGTAAGTATACCGCTCCCCCGCTCCCCGCTCCTACTATGGCAACCAGGGGACTTTAATAGCGTCCTGGCTGCCATAGTAACACTGAAAGCATTTTGAAGACGGATCCGTCTTCAAATGCTTTCAGTACACTTGCGTTTTTCCGGATCCCGCGTGTAATTCCGGCAAGTGGAGTACACGCCGGATCCGGACAACGCAACTGTGAAAGAGGCCTTAGCCAGTAGAACTATTAAATCTCAGATGTACCTTTCAGAGAGATCATAAAGTGCTTAAATAACTTAAAGTGAGAGTATAGATACTCAGGAGAGAAATCTATCCACCATTTAACTTTGAATGACAAGATTGAACACTTGAACCACCATCTTATGCATACCGCCATTTTGTGATATCTTTTCAACACGTGTTATGTACATGGACTATCTGCTGCAGAGGTGGCAGTGTTAGGCTGCTTTCACACTAGCGTTCGGTATTCCGTTCGTGAGCTCCGTTTGAAGGAGCTCACGAGCGGACCCGAACGCAGCCGTCCAGCCCTGATGCAGTCTGAATGGAGCGGATCCGCTCAGACTGCATCAGTCTGGTGGCGTTCAGCCTCCGCTCCGCTCGCCTCCGCACGGACAGGCGGACAGCTGAACGCTGCTTGCAGCGTTCGGGTGTCCGCCTGGCCGTGCGGAGGCGTGCGGATCCGTCCAGACTTACAATGTAAGTCAATGGGGACGGATCCGTTTGAAGATGCCACAATGTGGCTCAATCTTCAAGCGGATCCGTCCCCCATTGACTTTACATTGAAAGTCTGGACGGATCCGTCCCAGGCTATTTCCACACTTAGCTTTTTTTTGCTAAAATAATGCAGACGGATCCGTACTGAACGGAGCCTCCGTCTGCATTATTATGGGCGGATCCGTTCTGAACGGATCCGCCCGAACGCTAGTGTGAAAGTAGCCTAATATGAAGAAAAGTTGAAGTTAATAAAGAAGTTATTTCAAGAATTTGGTGTGCTCTTTAAACCTACTGTTTCCATAGAACGGAGCTAGAGGAATTACAGAGTAATAGACTGTCTGGTTAGACTAAAAGTCAGAGATATTAAAATACTTCTAATGCCACAGCACAATAGGCACTTCATAGTACTGCGCCTGCCATATGTATTCCTAGTAAACCAAATTTACCTCACCAAAGAAGATTATAGAAATCTAAGTTCTAAATTCTTTCAGTAGAAATAATGTAGGTCTTTGTATTGATATTGGCTGCAAATTATGGTCTTTAGAAAAATGTCTAAATTTGTAATTGTTGTTACACTAGACAACTAATTTTTCTGTACATTATTGTTCTAAAAATACACTCACAGGAAGAATGTTTAATAAGGCAATTTTTGGCCTTCAGAAATGGTTTTATTTTTGCAGAAATGCAGAAATATGTCGTCTTGTTTTTGTGGAACAAGTTTGTAGTTGTCTGCATGTTACCATTTTGAGTTACATATTGTAATAAGAAATAAATTAACTTCTCAAAAATTCTATTTGGCCGGTTCGCCAAATTTTGCAAAAAGATTCGGTCTGAATTTACTTGGGGCGAATCACGTTATAAAACAGCTATTTCCTGGCTGTAGAGAGCCTGTACAGTGGTGTAGAACACTGTGCCCTGCAGTAACACGCATAGGGAGTCTGCTTTGGTAGTAAAACAATACTGTGAGTCAGTACATGACAGGCGTTTCTCTTAAAATTACTGCACACTTCACTTATTTGGGCAATTACAGGGCCAAAACTGACCAAATAACTCAAGTGTGAATTCAGCCTTACAGGTCGATGTTAGAGCCAGGTATAAAGAACTGTGCAGAGGCTACTACTGTAGCTTGGAAGAGCGCACTCCTTTTACACTATTGTCAGATGATTCCACAAAGATGTCTACAACCTGTTCTATTGCTGATACAAGTAGAGCTCCCCTGACAGAGTGGAGAGGGTGACAAAATAACGGATCCATTCTGTTGAGCATCCGCCTTCACTCGGTCAGCATTTGGTCAGTAATCCATCAGTATTACCAAATAAGTATTACCAATAAAGCCCAAAGAAACAGGAGTGGATCCAAAACAGAGATAACACATGAATGGAATATTTGCATGTCTTCTGTGTTTTGTACCCACACCTGCTTTTGGCTAACAAATCATAAGCCAATTCTAATGATACCATACAGGACTTACATATGCTACACAGAAAGGATCTGTGCTTCTCATTTTTCCTTCCATCTGACAGATCAGAAGTAGGGTCAAATAAATGATGATGTCAACCAGGCCAAAAAAGCTAAATACTGGCCCAGTCATGGAGTAAGGAGGGTGGGAGAACAGCTTGAGAAGTCAACAGAGTGGCGGAATGACATAGTGTTGAGGTAGCAGCAACATAAGGAGACCAAAGAATGGCCTAGTGACAGTGGGGAGGTGGTAGCAGCAGCATGAGGAGGCCACAGAGTGGCAGATTTACATAATGTTGAGGGGACAGCAGCATAAATAAGACTCAAAGTGGCCCAATGACATAGTGTTGAGTTAGCAGCAGCATGAGGAGGCCACATACTGGCAAGGTGACATAGTATGGAGGTGGCAGAATCAGCAGCATGAGGAGGCCACAGAGTGGAAAGGTGACATAGTGTGGAGGTGGCAGTAGCAGAAGCATGAGGAGGCCACAGAGTGGCAAGGTGACATAGTGTCAAGGTGGCATCAGCAGCAGCATGAGGAGGCCACAGTGTAGCACATTGACAGAGTGTAGAGGTGGCAGCAGCATAAGGAGACCACAGAGTGGCAAGGTGACATAGTGTGGAGGTGGCAGCAGCAGCACCATGAGGAGGCCACAGAGTGGCAAGATGACATAGTGTTGATTTAGCAGCAGCATGAGGAGACCACAGAGTGGCAAGGTGACATAGTGTTGAGGTGGCAGCAGCAAAAGCAGCATGAGGAGGCCACAGGGTGGCAAGGTTGACAGTGCGGAGGTGGCAGCAGTGACAGCAGCATTAGCAGGCTTTAGAGTCACCCAGTGACATAGTGTTGATTTAGCAGCAGCATGAGGAGGCCACAGAGTAGCAAGGTGACATAGTGTGGAGATGTCAGCAGCAGTAGCATGAGGAGGCCACAGACTGGCTATGTGACATAGTGTGGAGGTGGCAGAAGCAGCAACAGCAGCTTAAAGGAGGCCACAGAGTGGCCCAGTGACATAGTTTTTATTTAGCAGCAGCATGAGGAGACCACAGAGTGGCAAGGTGATATAGTGTTGAGGTGGCTGCAGCAACAGCAGCATGAGGAGGCCACAGAGTGGTAAGGTTGACAGTGTGGAGATGGCAGCAGTGACAGCAGCATTAGTCGGCCTTAGAGTGACCCAGTGACATAGTGTTGATTTATCAGCAGCATGAGGAGGCCACAGAGTAGCAAGGTGACATAGTGTGGAGATGTCAGCAGCAGTAGCATGAGGAGGCCACAGACTGGCAATGGGACATAGTGTGGAGGTGACAGAAGCAGCAGCAGCAGCTTAAAGAAGGCCACAGAGTGGCCCAGTGACATAGTTTTAATTTTGCAGCAGCATGAGGAGACCACAGAGTGGCAAGGTGACACAGTGTGGAGGTGGCAGCAGCAGCATGAGGAGGCCACAGAGTGCAAGTTGACATAGTGTGGACTTGGTAGCAGCAGCATGAGGAGGCCACAGAGTTGCAAGGTAACATAGTGTGGAGGTGACAGCAGTAGCATGAGGAGGCCACAGAGTGGCGCAATGACAGAGTGTGGAGGTGGCAGCAACATAAAGAAAACCACAGAGTGGCAAGATGACATAGTGTGGAGGTGGCAGCAGCAGCATAAGGAGGCCACAGAGTGGAAAGGTGACATAGTGTGGAGGTGGCAGCAGCATGAGGAGGCCACAGAGTGGCCCAGTGACATAGTGTTGATTTAGCAGCAGCATGAGGAGGCCACAGAATGGCAAGTTGACATAGTGTGGAGGTGGCAGCAGCAGCATGAGGAGGCCATAGAGTGGCCCAGTGACATAGTGTTGATGTAGCAGCAGCATGAGGAGGCCACAGAGTAGCAAGGTGACATAGTGTGAAGGTGTCAGAAGCAGCAGCTTGAGGAGAACACAGAGTGGCAATGTGACATAGTGTGGAGGTGGCAGAATCAGCAGCATGATCAGGCCACAGAGTTGCAAGGCGGCATAGTGTGGAGGTGGCAGCAGCAGAAGCATTAGGAGGCTTCAGAGGGGCAAGGTGACATAGTGTGGAGGTGGCATCAGCATCATGAGGAGGCCACATTGTAGCACATTAACAGAGTGTGGAGGTGGCAGCAGCATAAAGAGACCACAGAGTGGCAAGGTGATATAGTGTGGAGGTGGCAGCAGCACCATGAGGAAGCCACAGAGTGGCCCAGTGACATAGTGTTAATTTAGCAGCAGCATGAGGAGAATACAGAGTGGCAAGGTGACATAGTGTGGAGGTGGCCACAGCAGCAGCAGCATGAGGAGGCAACAAAGTGGAAAGGTTGACAGTGTGGAGGTGGCAGCAGCAACAGCTGCATGATCAGGCCTTAGTGTGGCCCAGTGACATAGTATTGATTTAGCAGCAGCATGAGGAGGCCACAGAGTAGCAATGTGACAAAGTTTGGAGATGTCAGCAGCAGTAACATGAGGCCACAGACTGGCAAGGTGAAATAGTGTGGAGGTGGCAGCAGCAGCTTGAGGAGGCCACAGAGTGGCAAGGTGACATAGTGTGGAGGTGGAAGCAGCATGAGTAGGCCATAGAGTGGCACAATGACAGAGTGGTGAGGTGGCAGCAGCATCAGGAGACCATAAAGTTACCCGGTGACAGAGTAGGGAGGTGGTTGGCAATAGCAGTACCCGCTGATGATGGTGGGTGTAAGAAGGAGCACTTGGCATCAGATGTGTGACATCAGGTGGGAGGCAGTATCAGAATAGTAGTTGAGGCAGGTAGCCAGAGGAAAACAATCTGTTTTGTCAAGGTTTGGGTGAGGCAGCTTGGAAGATCTAATCTGATGCACCAGGCATTGGTGGGTGGAAATCCTGGCTGATCCATGCCTGATTCATCTTGACAAAGGTCAGTCTCTCCACATTTTGGGTGGACAGGCGAGTTCTCCTTGGGGTAATTCTGGCCCCTACCGCACTAAATACTTGCTCTGATGCCACACTACTGGCCGGACAGAACTGCTTTTCCAGGGCAAACTCGGCCAGTTGTGGCCAGAAATTGTCACGGCTGTAAACAAGCAACAAGAGTGTACACAGAGAATAACAACTGACGGACCTACTCTAGGGAGGAATAAGGGTGACCCCTGGCAGACCCTAAAAGCTCTCCCTAAGCTGCTATGCGCATGTCCGGATCCGAATGGTAGATCGAGACATGCCCGCGTATCTGAGGCTGAAGACCACTGAAACCCCTACAATAGTGGAAGGGGCACGGCCACCGGTGCCCTGCTCAGTATATGGAGGGAACTGGGGTCGCCTCGGATCCAGTCAGCAAAGAACAGATAAACACAATGTCTGTACACTTAACTGAGGTGCTGCAGCCGCAGTGCAAACAGATCCGAAGTCAGCAGACGATATCTGAAGTACTCGCATCAGCAGGACACAGATCCAGTGAAGAGAAGTAACACAGGTGAAGACACTCAAGCGAGCGATACAGCTCAAAATGAAGAGTATAATCCGCACCTCTACAAAGGAGGAGGGGTGATTTAAAGGCAGCAAAATCAAACACAGGAGGAACAGCTGGGAGGAAGGAAACCAAAAGTAAAGACCTCATCACAGAGGCGGAGAAACAGGGAAGAGAACTCCTCCTAGCTCTAGTAGTGACATCATCACAGGGGGTGTGGAAACAGAGCTATGAGAACGTCTCAAAGCTCTGGTAGTGACAGAAATCCAGTGTGGCTGCCCAGTAGTCCCGCGGTTCATCAATGTAGGGTGGCAGGGTGCTGTTCAAGTTTGCCACCACCTGCTGGTTCAGATTCTGCTCCAGGTCTAGCTGCTGCTGCTGGTGAGTACTTTCTTCACTAGTCGGGTTAAGAAAGCTGCTCATCATCGACTCTAGACTCAAGCTGTTATTGATGGAGCTGGTACTGCTCCTACCCCCCACACCGACACAGTAGCCATGGCAGTGGAACGAGAGTGCAGAGGGCCCCCCGGTCATACCTGCAAGAGGATGGACGATGGCGCAGAAAGGCAGTGGCCAACTGACTACATAGGATGTCTCTGTAGTAGTTCAGTTTGTCCTCCCTCTCAGCCGGTGTAAAAAAGGCCCCCATTTTGGACCGGTAGCGAGGGTCCAACAAGGTGGAGAGCCAGAAATCATCCCTCTGTGACAATTTGGCTCTCACTACCCAAGCAAGTGAGCATGCAGCGGGCCATTTGCGCATCTCCACTGCATACTGCCACGGTGTGTCTAGGTCATCTGCCTCATCTTCTTCATCTCCCTCTTGCTCCTCTGGCTGCTCCTGCTCGCCTCTCCTGTCACCTTTATAGGAAAACCACCCATTTCGCTACACATTGCTTGTGTTCCAATGTCCTCCTCCAGTTCAGCCCCCACAGGGCTCATGTGGCTGTGAGATGTAGGCACCATGTCTCCAGTCCCCTGACCAGCCAGATCTACCAGGATCTGTTTCAGGATATGAAGCAGTGCAATGATGTTGTTCATCCCGTAGTCCTGGCAACTGACAAATAATGTGGCCACCTCAAAGGGACCAAGCAAACGGTAGGTGTCACACATGAGCTGCCAATGGCTGACATCGAAGTTACACAGGGGAGTACTCCTATCCACTTGGATCATCAAGAAATCGTTTATGGCTTTTCTCTGTTCATATAATCAGTCCAACATATGGAGGGTGGAATTTTAATGGGTAGAAACGTTGCATATCAGTCTATGTTGGGGGACCCCTTTCTGCGGCTGCAACCAAAGGAGCATGTGCTTGGCGGTGTACCAGTGGCTGAAGTGCATGCAAAGTTTCTTGGCCATTTTTAGGATGCCTTGCAGATGGGTGGAGGACTTCAGAAACAGCTTGACAACCAAATTTAACACTTGCGCCATGCATGGAGCATGGCTCAGCCCTCCTTGATGCAGCTGCGACACCATGTTCTTCCAGTTGTCGGTCACCGTGATTCCGATTTTGAGTTGTTGGGGAGAAAGCCTGGATTCAATTTCTTGGTGAAGGACAAGGAGCAATTCCTCCCCTGGTGACTCCGTTCGCCCAGGCAAATGAGGTGCAGAACAGCATGACAACGCTGTGCCCTGCGCATGTGGTATGCTGGAAGAACACTGTGAATTGTCCCTGCAGTGGAGGCTGAGGACACGATGGAGGATGAGGAGGACATTGTCGCAGGACCAACAGCATAAAAACGTGGAGACGGAATCGGCATCACCTGGCAAAGTTGCTGGTTTGGCTGGGCAGGAACAACATTTACCCAGTGGGCCGTAAAGGACATATATTGTCCTTGACCGTAGTTACAGCTGCACACATCAGCGCTACCATGCACTTTGGCAGTCACCGAAAGACTCAAGGGCTGGCAAATTTTCTGTTCTACATATTTGTGCAGGGCTGGTACTGCATTTTTGGCAACAAAATGATGACTTGTGACTCTCTAGCTCGGCTCGGCACAATCCATCAGTTCTCTGGAAGGTGTAGAGTCCACCACTTGAAATAGTAAGGGCTGCAGCACCAGCAACTTGGCAAAGAGTACGTACAGCTTCTGCGCCATTGGATGAGTGCTCGCAGACTGTTGTCTCTTGGAAATCGCTTCGGTGATCGATTGCTGATGGAATGACTGACGAGGAGTAGGAGAGTGAGGAGCAGGTGCATAAAGACAAGTAGATGATGGGAAGGACAGACAGCATCCTTAGTAAGGTAGTGGAGCCTTGACAACCTGAAATCAGGTGCATGCCACTGGGTGATGGAGTGGTTGCTGCAGCAGGCTGGACCACCACATTGGAGCCACGGTTCTCCCAGGCCACTTTATGGTAACACTGCATATGTTGACGCAGGGCTGTGGTGCCAACAGTGTCATTCTGCCCATGCTTTACCTTCTGCCTACAGATTCGGCAAATGGCCATGTTCACCTCCTCCAGCGGCTTAACAAAAAACTGCCATACCGCCGGGTAGGTAATTTTAACCCCAACACTACGCATTGACTGACTGCTAGTGATGTCCCGAACTATTCGCCGGCGAACAGTTCACGGCGAACATGGCTTGTTTGCGTTCGCTGCGGCGGGCGAACATATGCGATGTTCGGTCCGCCCCTATACATCATCATTGAGCAAACTTTGACCCTGTACCTCACAGTCAGCAGACACATTCCAGCCAATCAGCAGCAGACCCTCCCTCCCAGACCCTCCCACCTCCTGGACAGCATCCCTTTTAGATTCATTCGGAAGCTGCATTCTTAGTGAGAGGAGGGACAGTGTAGCTGCTGCTGATTTTATAGGGAAATCGATAGCTAGGGCAGTGTTCTGTGTCCACAGACTCATCTGCTGTAAGGACAGCGTCCTGACAGCACCCCAAAAAGCCCTTTTTAGGGCTGGTACATCAGTCTGCTTTTTTATATATATATATATATATATATATATATTTATTGCAGTAGTCTGCCCGTGTGTGAGAGGCTGCAGGCCCACAGACTGTACTGTGTGCACACCACTCATATAGGGTGTCACAGTACCTTGCAGATAAAAAAAAGTCAATTTATTATTTTTTTTAAAATATAATCGCAGTTGCCAGACAGTGAGAGGCTGCAGGCTCACAGACTGTACTGTGCGCACACCATTCATACAGGGTGTCACAATACCTTGCAGATAAAACTAAAGTCAATTTTTTTTTTCTCTGTAATAAATATAATCGCAGTTGCAAGCCAGTGAGTGTCTGGCCCACAGACTGTACTGTGGCCACTGGCCAGGCCACCACTCATACCGTTACAGGGTGTCACAATACCTTGCAGATAAAACTAAAGTCAATTTATTATTTCTCTGTAATAACCAAGCTGCTTTTTCCATCTCCCTGTTCCTAAAATCAATTCAACACAAGTCCCCGGATAGGGGACGTAACAGGGATTAAACTGATAAGAATAGTACTAGCTAACACACCACTCATACCGTGTGGCAGAGTACATTGCACGGCGCACACACGGTGCCCCAAATTGGAAGTAAGAAGAAGGACACACACAGATAAGGCTACTTTCACACTTGCGTTCGGGGTTCCGCTTGTGAGTTCCGTTTAAAGGCTCTCACAAGCGGCCCCGAACGGATCCGTACAGCCCCAATGCATTCTGAGTGGATAAGGATCTGCTCAGAATGCATCAGTATGGCACCATTTGGCCTCCGTTCTGCTCAGCAGGCGGACACCCGAACGCAGCTTGCAGCGTTTTGGTGTCCGCCTGGCCGTCAATGGGGACGGATCCGTCTGTCCTGGCTCCGCTTTGACACGGATCCGTTAGAAACCGTTCACGTCTCTGCGCATGCCCAGTAACTTCCTGTCCCTCCCCCTCATCATCGGCCATTTTGGATTATCGACTTGGTGAGACTGGTAAGTATATGACGTTTTGTCTGTTTCTTTTTTTACTATCTATCTCTCTATTTCTAGGGTGGGGGGGCTGCTGGCACTTGGGAAGGGGTGTGTGTGTCTGGAACAGTGGGGGCTGCTGGCACTGGTGGTGGGGCTGCCTTTATGGGGGGCTTCTGGCACTGGGGGGGGGGGGCTGCTGCCAGGAGCTGTGAGGTGCTTCTGGCACTGCGGGGGTGTTTGTGGCTGAAACTGTGGTTGCTGATGGCACAGCCGATACCCTAGTAAGGGGCCCAGACCCTGTGGGGGGCCCGGGCAGTTCCAATGTAAAAAAAAAAAAAAGATCCCCCATAACAGTATCATCCACAGATCCCCCATAACAGTGTGTCATCCACAGATCCCCCCATAACAGTGTGTCATCCACAGATCCCCCATAACAGTGTCATCCACAGATCCCCATAACAGTGCGTCATCCACAGATTCCCCCATAACAGTGTGTCATCCACAGATCCCCCATAACAGTGTGTCATCCACAGATCCCCCATAACAGTGTGTCATCCACAGATTCCCCCATAACAATGTGTCATCCACAGATTCCCCCATAACCGTGTGTCATCCACAGATTCCCCCATAACAGTGTGTCATCCACAGATTCCCCCATAACAGTGTGTCATCCACAGATTCCCCCATAACAGTGTGTCATCCACAGATTCCCCCATAACAGTGTGTCATCCACAGATTCCCCCATAACAGTGTGTCATCCACAGATTCCCCCATAACAGTGTGTCATCCACAGATCCCCCATAACATTGTGTCATCCACAGATCCCCCATAACAGTGTGTCATCCACAGATCCCCCATAACTGTGTCATCCACAGATTCCCCCATAACAGTGTCATCCACAGATTCCCCCATAACAGTGTGTCATCCACAGATTCCCCCCATAAGAGTAAGTCCTCCACAGATTCCCCCCATAACAGTACGTCATCCACAGATCCGCCATAACACTGTAACAATAAACCTTGTGCTTTTTTTTTTTTAATGTGCCAGGGGAAGATTGCTAGGGCAGATTAGAACAGGTAGTGTAGTTAGTGTTAGTGGAGGGTCCTGCTTAAAAGAGTCTACCTTGTCGTGGTAGCAGGCTTCATATTATTTGGTCAAAAATGAATTCCTTACTGAAATCACTGATTATCACTTTTTACTGTCTTTGTAGTTGTAAAAAAAATTATGAAATTGGGGGTAGGTCCTTGGGGGTGGAGGGGAGGTGGAGTCAGGACGGATTCTAAAGGGGCGGGGTAGGAGGGGGGGCCCAGGCCTTGAGCTGTGTAAGGGGCCCCAAAATTTCTGATGGCAGCCCTGTTTGTGGCTGAAACTGTGGTTGCTGATGGCACTGCGGGGGTGTTTGTGGCTGAAACTGTGGTTTCTGCTGGCACTGCGGGGGTGTTTGTGGCTGAAACTATGGTTGCTGCTGGCACTGTGGGGGTGTTTGTGGCTGAAACTGTGGTTTCAGCTGGCACTGCGGGGGTGTTTGTGGCTGGAACTGTGGTTGCTGCTGGCACTGTGGGGGTGTTTGTGGCTGAAACTGTGGTTGCTGCTGGCACTGCGGGGGTGTTTGTGGCTGGAACTGTGCGGTGCTTCTGGCACTGCAGGTTTTTTGTGGCTGGAACTGGGGGGGGTCTGCTGGCACTGTGATGATGTTTGTGGCTGGAGCTGTGAGGTGCTTCTGGCACTGCGGGGGTGTTTGTGGCTGAAACTGTGGTTGCTGCTGGCACTGCCAGGGTGTTTGTGGCTGGAACTGTGCGGTGCTTCTGGCACTGCAGGGGTTTTTGTGGCTGGAACTGTGGGGTCTGCTGGCACTGCGGGGGTGTGTGTAGCTGGAACTGTGGGGGCTGCTGGCATTGGGGGGTGTTTGTGGCTGGAACTGTGCAGTGCTTCTGGCACTGCAGGGGTTTTTGTGGCTGGAACTGTGGGGGCTGCTGGCATTGGGGGGGCTGAGGGCACTGTGGGAAGGTTGTTTGGAACTGGGGGGCTGATGTCACTGTGGGGGGCTGCTGACACTATGCGGGGCTGCTGTCTCTGGGGGTGTTTATGGCACTTGGGGGGATTATGGCTCCTGTTGGATTAATTTTTTTCATCATTTCATTATTAGGGTCGTTCCCAAAAAAATAAAAAAATATAAATTTAAAGAAAGTTCTGCGGTGGGCAAGCACAAATATGTATATATATTTTAAAAAGTAAGTATTAAAAAAAAAAAAGTTGATATATGAGGAAATAGTGCTCTACAAGTTCCTTTAACGTTATCTGTATTTTGCCTGGTATTCTGTTGCGTACAGATGTCCTCAAAGAAGACCATAGACTGGAAAAACCCACCCAGAAGGCGACGTCGTATCCAGTGGCCGGTAAGTATAAAATCCACACTTGGAGTTTTTACTGTTTGATTTGTTGCATTAATCAGTATGTGCTCTTATTATAGATTTCTTCATCATCTGCGAAGGGCTCTCCGGAAGTGGCCGGCTCACCTACCGCATCACCAGCGTCCAGGGGAGGTGGACCAAGCCCGGACCGGGGCTCTCAAGAAGTAAGTATATATATATATATATATATATATATATATCTCTTAATTTTTTATTTATTTAAATACATTCTTACAAAAAAAAAAAATTGTTTCAGCAATCTGCACCTAGAGCCGCCAGCGAGGATCCCCCAGTCGCCTCCAGAGTCAGCAAGAATGAGCGTGGCGGTCGTAGGCGTGTAAGTCTTGAATTAAGTAGTTTTAATTTGCATTTTGTATTAGGATTTACATAAAATTTTGTATTTCCTTTTTTTCAGGGTTCCGTAGGCTCCTCCAGGGAAGATGAGGAGTTTGGGGTTCCGAGCATAGATAACCTGCTCCTCACCTAACTGGTGGAGGCGCGTCCAGGATTATGGGACCACTCCGACTGCCACCACGCTGATCATCGTCGTACCCAGCGGCTCTAGAGGGACATCTGTGCCGAACTTTTCGAGACCTGGGGGGATCTAAATGCGGTGGCTCAGGAGAAATATGATAAGTAAAACAATATGTATTTTAATACATTAAAATATTGTTCTTTTCCTTTCATCATGCTGATTTTAGTTTTTATAGTTTTTTTCTATAGTCAAACTGGTTACAACGCGTTGGCGATCTATCCGGGACCGCTTCAGGAGTGATTATAACAAGGAGGTTCAGGCCCCGAGTGGTTCCGGAGGAACGTCAGGGACCGCCTACATCCATACGGCGGCCCTGGGGTTCCTACGAAAGGCAATGGCACCAAGAAGGTAAATATTTTTAACAACTGTAAATTAAATTAAAAAAATAAATTGTAAAGGGGCTGTCTGAGACAGGGTAGCGTTTGGCTCCCCTGTTTTGGCCAGCCCCCTACAGTCAGAGGGACAACTGTTCTCTCCGTCTGAGTGTAAGGGGCTGTCTGAGACAGTGGATCGTTTGGCTCCCCTGTTTTGGCCAGCCCCCTACAGTCAGAGGGACAACTGTTCTCTCCGTCTGAGTGTAAGGGGCTGTCTGAGACATTGGAGCATTTGGCTCCCCTGTTTTGGCCAGCCCCCTACAGTCAGAGGGACAACTGTTCTCTCCGTCTGAGTGTACGGGGCTGTCTGAGACAGCGGAGCGTTTGGCTCCCCTGTTTTGGCCAGCCCCCTATGGTATACGTAGCATAGAACATGGATGTTTTATTTAAAGAACAATTCCTAACTTTCCTTATTTTTTTCCTACAAAAGTGCCAGCAGAACTCGGGAGCCTGAACAACCTCCTGAGGCGGAATCGGAACAAATCACCAGAACCAGCCCTCCTGTCCCTCATGTATCAGCTCAGGATAATCCGGGTCCCCTACCGGGTCCCTCTGCTCTTAGGTTTTCGCCAAAATTTGAGAGCCCTGGTGAGCGGGCAGAGATCCGGTAGGCCAAATCGAGCTGATTATGCGAATCTTGTAGAGGTCGTTTCCGACGCTCTAGAAGGTTTTGCCCAACATCAGATGGAGTTTTGCAAGCGCCCGACTGTATAGGGAGGGTGCTTAGGGACTGATGGTCACCCCGTCCCCCCTTTTCCCCCTCAGGGCATTCAGTGAGCTGGCCCCGTATGTTAATAGTTAAATAAGGTGGAGATCAGGGGGCTGTTAAGGGTTAATTCTCTGGGGGATCCTCCTTAGTCAGGATGGGGGCGGTGCAGGAATCCTGTAGGTTACATATACCCCTCCCCTGTTCCGGCACTTCCTCTTGCAAGTGGAAGCAAAATTGGCCCTCCCTCCCTTTGCGGTTATCTCTGAGAGGCGGGCGAGGTGCTCGGTTGTGATCAGTTATGGATACTTGGTTATTCTGTTTTGTTTTTTCTATTTTCAGAGCCCCCGCAGGGAGTCCAGCAGTTTGGATATTGCTCCGTGGATTTTGGCTTTGGAGAGTCGCAAGTTCTGGTTGAGTCTATGAAGTAACAGCTGGCGGCATTTGAGTACAGCGGAGATATGGTGGGAGCAGATGGCGTACTTGCCCGCTGGGAGTCCAGCTGTGGGCATACTGCTCTGATGATTACGGTTTAACTTGCCCGCTGGGAGTCCAGCTGTGGGCATACTGCTCTGATGATTACGGTTTAACTTGCCCGCTGGGAGTCCAGCTGTGGGCATACTGCTCTTATGATTACGGTTTAACTTGCCCGCTGGGAGTCCAGCGGTGGGCATACCGCTCTGATGATTACGGTTTAACTTGCCCGCTGGAGCCAGCGTTTGGCATACTGCTCCGATATTATGGTTTACTAAGGTTTGCCGCTTTAATAAATAAGCTGTGGCCGATCACCACCCAGCAATAAAAGTGACACAGTTGTCGGTGTTGTTTGTTATGGGTCAAGGTTGGGTAAAGGGGCCAGGGGTTAGTAAAGGTGTTGCCCCTTCCCAGGTTTCCCTGAATACCAGCAGTCTGGTGCTGACTTGATTCGCCGCTGGGAGGGGGCGGAGTCGGCGTTTCAACGCAGCCCAAACTACCATTATGGGCTAAGCATAATCAGTTTGATGGACTCAATGACGCCCGAGCAGTTGCATGAGTTTAAGATCATGCTAGAGAACGGGTCATGGGAAATCATGCACCGCCCCCAACCCCCCCCACCCCTATCCCACACCTATCCCCCATCCCACACCTACCCCCCATCCCACACCAGTGGAAAGTACCGCCAACCTTTCCCTTCCCACCCCCCCCCCCCCCAGCATGTGTTTCCTTCAGCTTCTTTTTCTTCTCCTGCCCCGTATTTTCCTCCTACTTCTTTTCAAACTCCCTCCACCCCTACACATGCTCGGGTCCCCTCCTCCTCAGACCCTTCTGTAGTGTCCCACTAGGTAAAGGTGGGCACTACACAACGGTTAATGTGTTTATTGCATTTACTGTTATGTGTATGCATTTCCCCTGTGTTAACTGGGTGTCAGGCCTCTCAGGGTGCAGTTTAGCCTCCCAGGCGTTAGAGGGAGCTAGAAAGCCCTAGTTATATATAGGACGGCCCAGACAGGGGAGAGGTAGTGTATTCCAGGGGACTAGAGGAGTCATCTAGTCAGCCTGAAGCTCCTGAGGCTAAGGATAGCTCAGTTGAGATACCCCAGTAGTAGGAGAGCACCTCCTGGGAGAAACCTGCAGTCACCTTTCCAATCCAGCAGTGAAGACAGCTAGGAAAAGAAGGTATTGTAACCGTAAGCAAGTGCCAATACTGGAGGAAGGATTTTATACCAAGGATTTAAGCCAGCAATTAGGCATCCGGGCCTTGGGATCCAGCCGGCTAGTATCACTGTGGGGATAGAGCAGCATTGTACTGCCAAGCATTAACTGCATACCCTCCAAGTATCTTGCAAGATTGAAACCTGCTGTGCTAGCAAGTAAACCGGCTGTGCATATGTACTATAAAGGACTGCATTATCATCTACTGTAACTACATGTACAAAGTTGGACTGTTTTCTAAAAGTAAAGCAACGTTTGGTTTACCAACTGTGTACTCCATTACTCCTCCTGCAAACCGGTGTGCCACCGTTACAGGCACTGGCATCACGATTTTTAAAGGGACCTTACCTAAGGCACTCAAAACACCTACAACATCCAGGGCTCCTCACATACCATCAGGCCTGGTCCCTATCAACAGAGTGTGCCCCAGAGGAACTAGTGTCTACCTCTCCTTCACTGTTGCATGCCTGCCCAGGGTTCTCCTCAGAAAAGTGAGTAACCCTCGATTGCCCATACCGCGACCTCACTGTCGCTAATACCCTGCAGGTCTGGCGTGCTGCACTTCCTTTCTCCACACCCCGCAATTACGCCCTGCATCCTTTCCTGTGGCCCATAGTTTCACCTCAGTGGATCGCCAGGACAGGGGGGCTACCATTGCCAGCCCCAGACCATCGAGTCCACAACAGTCCACCACCCCTCACAGTTATGAACAGTTATAAAAAAAAATAGGTTTATATTTATTTTATTTATTTACTGTATTAAAAATAAAAAAATGTTTAGAGTTTACTGCACTGTGTCTGTGTTTTTATTGTCCTGTACAGGGTAACCTTGGCACTACAGCTGTGTTGAAATTAAAACTACCCTAGTCTCACTACTGTGCGTTTATTATAACACCCTTGGTAGTTTTTATATCGAAACAGCATTAGTGCCAATGTGGTAAGATCCATTAAAACATGACCATCAATAATGAGCTATCTTTTGGCTCTTTATTGATCGTAGACCCTATGATTGGCACATGAACAAACAAATGCTTGTTCATTGTTCAATCTTGTGCCCTTTCATATGAGCCCTTGTGGGAGTCACGGTCCATCAGCATCATCAGGAATTCATTAATAAATTGTGATTTTAACGTTTAATGATTTCCCGATGACGCTCTAATATAGTGTGATTACCACAAGGGACACGCAAGGGACATACAGTTTTTAAAGGGGTATTCACATAGAAAATGGGGGGATTTCACTTGAATATGCCCCCATTGTCTGATAGGTGTGGGTAACATTGGTAGGACCCGCACCTATATCCAGAACGGAGCGGGGAGCACTGTTGCTGGAGGACAAGAAATTTCCCATGGTATGTCCACCACCAAGCGCTAATCCCTGCCTCTCCCATAGAAATGAATGGAGGGCAGCAGCGCAGTGCGACCTCATCTACTTTCTTGGCTTCGTTCTTAATATATGTGAGGGTACCAGCCGTGGGACCCGCACCTATAAGACAATGTAGGCATATCTTAAAGTGGTATGCCCCCATTGTATGAGATGAGAAAACCCCTTTAAGGCCTCTTGCACACGACTTTATGCCCCAAGAGACATACGGTCCGTGAGCGGGCCATATGTCCCGTAGTGGCATTGATCGTGCGCACGAGAGTACACAGCATCATAGTGTACAATGATTCTGTGCAAGTTGAGCTGCCCGCGGGGATATAGTCTTGCACTAATAGATCATATGAGTGCGGGACAATAGCCCAGTTTGCGGCACAACATGGTCAGCATCATGATGCTCTGTACTCCCGTACGCACGATCAATGACGATCAGGGACATATGGCCCTCTAACGAACACTATACATCTTTACATGCATGTAGTTGTGTACAAGAGTCCGAAAGGTGTGGTCCATTATCAAAGCCGGACCAGCTTTGAATTTCAACAAGATAGCCCTGGAGAAATATAGGAGCATTACAACCCTATGGATCTGAATACATGAAGATGGAACCTAGAAATGCTTCTCATTCCAAAACGGATCCGCTAAACGGATGACAAATCGGAGACCAACGTGACAAACGGATCCACAATACAGACGGATCCGTTCAAACAGATCCGTCTGAATGACTTCCGTTTGGCTCCGTTTAGTCAGTTTATTGACGGATCCGTTTGAAATGCCTTTCAAACGGATCCGTGAAATGCAAGTGTGAAATTAGCCTAAATCACATTTCTGCAAGGAGTTTGTCAACTTTTGACAACTGTTTGTGGTTGTCTAAAATCCATTCAATACACGTCCTGATAGGGGAGGTAACAGGGATTAAACTGATGAGAAGAGAACTACAGATAATAACACTCATATCGGGTGTGAGAGTAAATTGCACGGCGCAGAATCAATTCAATTTACCTTTCGGGTACCCTTGGTGTTGTACGTGGCTGGGTGGAGGAGGAAACCTACCTTCAATGACATCAACGGGACATGGCTAGCTTGGTATCCAACCTTGTGCAAATGGGGAGTTTGTGGTTGGGCAAATGGACTGTTTGCGGTTGTTTGCGGTGCATTAAAAGGGGAGTTTGGTCTGTCAATGTCTGTGAAGCGGGCGTAACCCTTACACTACCTGATCGATACAACATCATACCTGAACGTATACACACACTGGATGTTTTAAACCACGTTCATGGATCCCCCTCCGGCATGCCACAGTCCAGGTGTTAGTCCCCTTGAAACAACTTTTCCATCACTACTGTGGCTAGAAAGAGTCCTTGTGGGTTTTAAAATTTGCCTGCCTATTGAAGTCTATGGCGGTTCGCCCGGTTCGCCCGTTCGCGAACATTTGAGGAAATTCGCGTTCGCCGTTCGCAAACTGAAAATTTTATGTTTGCGACATCTCTACTGACTGCTACCGTCGCTGCCTCCTTGAACTCTATAACATGCTGACTGCAGATTGTATTGTTTTTCATGGTGACAGGTTCTCTTTAAAGAGAATCTGTCACCACCTACCTCCATAGTAATCCAAATGACTTTTCAGATGTGAGGTGAGCCTGTCTGCTGATTCAAACCCAGTGTGTCCCATCTTGATTGGTGGCCCCATTGAGGGAAACCTGTGTCACTATTGCACCTCCTTGCATCTAACGTTCTGCTCCCTTTTGCTGTAGTCAGGGGCATGTAATCTCAAATGGGGGCGAGGGGGGCTTGGCCAGCAGCCAAAGGAAGTGGTGCTTTAGGTGCAACAAGGTGCAAAGGTGATGCCCTTATTGCACAAAGCAGGTCATTTGTATATAACAAAAGTATAAATTTCTCTGGAATGGGGCCACCGATTGCGATGGGGGTAAACTGCTTTTGAATCAGCAGGAAGTTGAAATGTCATTTGAATGACCTAGAGTAGGAGGCATATGGTGACAGATTCCATTTAATGAGCTGTCTGTATAATTCTCTGATGTCCTGGAGTGTGAGATCTTTTAGATAGCCATCTCAGTAGATAGGGTCCAAAACAAAAGAACTCCCATATACATTCAGGCTATGAAACCCATAAACCCCTGGAGAAAAAATATTTACTTTTAATCGTCTGTTATTCAATTATAGCTTGAAATATAGTCAATATAGTAAGAATGTTACTTTTAGAATGTAGGACTAAAAGAATCAGTGGATAAAATAAAAGTATTGTTACTGTAAAACTTACATTTAACAGATTTCAGAAATGCCCGGGTAAATCTGGCTGCATATCCAAAATTTGGTTTGTGGACTTCACCCAGCTGGAGGAGGTGATGTTCTGTGGGAGCACTTGGAAGTTCCATCAGTTCAGTATTATTATAAGTTCTGCCAATGAAAAGTACAAACAGAGCAAAACCTTTACACTTGGCTTCCAAAGAAACTTCCCTCAGGGTTTGTTTATCCCAGTCGCTTGTCTCCCCAGCTAATATCATGATAATGGCCTTATTTTTCTTTAGGTCTGGTGTTTTAGCCATGATGTTTTCAAGCATCCATTTCAACGAAAGTCCAAAAGCTGGTGGATCTCGCAAGCTATGGGTGTTTTCCTGGAGGTGTCTCTTCATAAGCTCTGTACTTCTATATGTTGAAAAATCAAATTCAAGATAAGGCTTCCCTTCATTGTCTGGGCTAAAGCCGGGGGTTGCACTACTAACCAAAGCCACTCGAGCACCAGTGTTCGGAATATCAAGCCCGTCAATCAATGTGCCGATGAAGTTTCTTGCTGCTGCATACTCATCAACTGTCATGTGATAAGAACTGTCCAAGAGAAAACCCACATCCATAGGTGCCTTTTTTAGTACAGAACTACTTTCCGCACAGAATACATCTGGTTTACATGTATCTGAAAACAGAACATAAACACTTAGGAAAAATGAAGGGCAAGCTGAAAGATACCAAGAGTTTGGTGCATATGTTGCACAATTTGTAACACAATTCTGGTGTATAAATGCTGCTGCAGACTAAGCAGCATATACAAATAACTACTTTTCAGTAACTGATAAAATGTATCCTTGGTAATGGGTATGATTCTGTCCTCAGTTCTCACTTCTTACCATAACAAAGGGTACACTTCAGTAAGGTCTGTACTTGAGATTCATAATCATCTTGTGCAGAAATCTCAATCAACCGAAATGTCCCCGAATCATCAATCTGTTGAAACATCAAAAAGTGATTGTCATAAAGATCTATATATAAGTTTATAGTTAATACACAACATAACAAAATATTTTATTTTTCTTCATTTGGTTTATGCAAAATGAATCCAAGATGATTGGAAACAGTTTGCCTCAGTTAGGTTTTTGGATCAGGCTATATTTCCATAACTAAGTGAAACAACTCTAATAGCTCTTGACACTTTGGCGTTTATATTTTTAAAACAGATTTTGCTATAAAAACCTGAGCCATCATGATGAATCTCACTCAACTATCCCATCTAGGTTCCTGTTCACATCTGGGCTGTGTGGTTTTGTTTATAACAATGCAGCGCACAGCTGACAAATGACGGATGAAGTAGACTGACCTACCAGCGTTATTTAAAAATAAAATAAAATTGACCTTCAATGGGGTCCTCCAGCAGAACCTTATAAAGAAAGCCACACTTTGGCCACACTGCTGTAATGTGGTTGCAATTTAACCCGGTATAGCAAGCATAATCCCCGGGTCTTGAGGCTGATAAATTGTGGCTACATTATGACTGTCTGAAGCCGGTTTTAGGCCAGTGGGGTTTTGATGTGACTGTAACAGAGTTGGAAACAGCTATACCCCTCTTACAAGAAAATTACATATCCTTTACAGTTAACTCATTGTGATAGGTTACTGTCTGACCTGTGGTGGTCACTTTTATATGACTATATTTCAAATGACTGAAAATACACCCATAATGTATAACTTATTTATTGTAACAGCACAATGTAGTATATGGTATCATGTGATCTGCCATATTATGTGCTTTTTAGCAGACGTATATACTGCTGTGAAATGCCAGGTGCTGCCAAGGTAATGCACTAGGAGGCTGAAACACATTGTGTGCACAAGTCCTGGACATACCTGTTAAATAGTGGGCAATGTTGCAGGCAGCCTAAAGCAGTATTTCACACCTCTGAGGGAGTAATTTTGCTTTGGGCAGGATAAGAAGGACATTGCATCTGAGCGGCACTCATGGGCAGTGAGAAACCTACTATTGATAATGTACGGTACTGCACTGTGATATGAATGTATTCCGCTGTATAGGTGTATGTTGCAAACAACACTGAGGTTATGCTGCCACCTAGTGGTGACTAGCAGTATACTGTTGGAAAATACGTTGCATGGATGCAAAGGACCTTTTTGGTCATGTGACCTAATTATTGCTTTATTTCGGATATAGCGAGAGCACATGTCTTTGAGAGGATAAACTGAAGTAGAAGTAAGCCTCATGATCTGGTGCAGGAGTGCCTAAGACTGAGGCTACATGAATACAACAGTATCCATATTATGGTCTGCAAAGGTATGAAGGATCTACAAGCCCAGCTGAAACATGAGGCCCAACTGCAACATCTATGACTAAATGTGCTGCAGGATATCATATTGAACCTATAACTTGTTGGTCAATTATATCTCATACTGTATGCAGGCTAGAGGCAACCAACAGGGTACTAGAACCTCCTTTTACAGTTTTCCTCAATAAACCTACCCTTTCACTCTAATATTGTAATCACTTCCATATAACATTATTACGATCACACATATAAAGTTTAATTCCATTCCATCAACTTGTATATATATATATGAGATAAAACTAATTCTTACTGAAAAGGATCGTTTGATTGCAGGTGCTGGGGTAAATGATATAACTGCAGGTATGATCTCAAGAGCGTTGTATTCCATGATGGCTGTGCTGAGTGCAGCAGGGTCATCAGTGCGACCATTGCTGAAGAACAGTGCAATTTTTCTTACAGTGGCTCCTTGTAGAGATCTTTTGAAGACATTCCTGGCTACAAATCTCATGCTTTTTCCAATACTGCGAACTTCACTGGAACTTTCCAGAGGTATGTTCTTTATGACATTAAGCAATTTTTCTTTGCTTTGGAACTCTGAAAACCTCACCAGATACCTGGGATATTGGTTATAGGACATCACAGACACTCTTGCACCAGTAGGACAGTTATTACCTCTGACAGTAATATTATTCAATATATAAGTCACAATTTCTATCATTTTATTGTAGGTTTCTGGTTTCACGTCATTGGACATGTCCAGTGCGAACACCAATTCTGTTGGATACACAGGGCAGGTGGTTTGTCCTAGGAAGGGAAAATGTTATAAAAAGTGTCAAGTTAATGATACATAACAGAGGCTTGCCTTAATTTGTTCATAACTAATAGAGTAACATTCCAATTTTCTTGATACAGCGTACACTCCAAGTCAGCAAATGAAAAATAAAAGTTTTAATTCATGCATACATGAATCTGATGTTTCCCTCGTCCCTATCGAGTGTGAGACGATGACAGGAAAAGTGATCAGGGATTGTTATATTTCTACAAGATTTCTTTTATATGTGTACTAGCCTCCAGGTAGTATATATCTTCTCCAGGGAAAGTTGGACGAGATATAAGGAATCCAGGAAAGCCAAGTACTCCTAGAAAAAAAGAAGTTTGCTAAAGGCTTTAGTAAGTCCTGTTTTCGGGCCTGGATTTTTATGGAATGATGGTCAGGTTGGTAGTAGAGCCTATCATTCAATTTCAAGCTTTCTTTGTAACACAAGTCCAGATGCTTATTGGGCTATCTAGATGCAAGGTGTGCACTAGAGGGAGAGCGCCATCTGAGGAGACAGAACCTGTCTGGTGAGATTGTCACTGTGATTGCTAGCCTCAAAATGGACATTAATCTTGTTCTGAGGTAACACACATTAATGTAATTTTGTAGGAGTGTTGGTAGTAAGTGTTGTGGAAATTTTATCTTAGGATGTGTGTGTGTTTTATAGATTGTCATCATGTCTCTCAGTGGTAATGGTAGATTATTGTATACATGTGTTTGTATGGGGTGTGTCCATTGTCTGCACAGCCACATTGGCTGCCCCTCCCTGTCCTTTGATATGTCATCACTTCCTGTATCCTTGTCTTGGGCCAGCCCCTTTTACACCTTTTGTTTTAGTCAATAAAAGACGGATACTGGGCAAGGAGGAGGGAGGAGTTGCTCAGAACTGAATGAAGATGGTAGCATTGGTGTGGTTCTCTGGCTGCGGCTGAGGGAAGATGGAGTTGCCTTTTCCTTACACTAACTATGATGCGGGCTGATCACAACTATTAATATTTTGACCACAACATAAGCCACTAGTTTAGTCAGGGAAACTTATATTTAGATAGCACTAAAGTAGTTGATTTTGAGGCTTAATGTAAACAGTTAAGGGGGACATTTACTAAGTTATTTACTCCAAAATAGTGGCATACTAGTGTTGCACTTTTTGTTACACACCATTTTTGTGGCAAAATCTGCAACTTTCCACCATTTCAGAAGTGGTGGAAAAAGGGGGCATCGCAGCAGCTTCCACATTTTTCTGTCTAAACGCCAGTTTTCTGCCATGAATAAAGTGGAAACCTAAGGAAGCTAGGCGGCTGCCATAGATTTTAGACTGGGGTGTATTGCCAGAGGAAGGATGCACATCATCTATGAGAGGTATGCGCCTCTATATAAATTGTATGCATCCTCCAGTGGTGCAGGAGGAATCAAGACCACGAAAAAAATGCCTTGATAAATGTCCCCTACTGTTGCAGAGCTAATTCCGTTATAATAATAATAATAATAATAAAATATATATATATATATATATATACACATATACATACAGCAAAGTTTAGATATATTGTACAGGTGAAACTAGAATATTGTGCAAAGTTAATTTATTTCAGTAATGCAACTTAAAAGGTGAAACTAACATATGAGATAGACTCATTACATGCAAAGCGAGATATTTAAAGCCTTAATTTGTCACTATTTGAATGATTATGGCTTATAGCTTATGAAACCCCAAAGTCACAATTTTGAGGTACCCTTTGCTCAGGGGATATGGATTAATTAGCTGACTAGAGTGTGACACTTTGAGCCTAGAATATTGAACCTTTTCACAAAATTCTAATTTTAAGCTGCATTAATGCAATTCCTTTTCATTTGCATTACTGAAACAAATGGACTTCTGCACGATATTCTAATTTTTGGAGTTTCACCTGTATATGCTGCATATCTACAGTTTCCTTGGTGAAGAGCGTACAAAAAATAAATCTTACCTTGACAACAAGCTGAAAAGGAAGACAAAGACAATGTCAATGATACATTATGGTACAGTTAGTATGTGGTACTGTGGTACAGTTACAAGGCCTACATTAGTTATTACTAAATTACATAACATATTAATAACATTAAGATGATCACCCGATGCCATGCAGCTTGGCTGGGAAATGGTTCCCAATGTACAATGCTATGACAGGAATGTAATTCAGTATCACTTCCTTTTGATACATTTTATTAAAACATTTATTTTTTCCTGGACTCTAAGGAGAGGCCATTAATATTTGTTACAGCTCCCAGCACCCGACAAATAGCTGAATGAAAGAAATGGGAACTGTGGTGATCTTTCAAGTGCCAAGTCTCCGTTGTTATTTACCTGGCAGTGCAGCTTACTGCTACGGCACAGCCACAGATGGACCGATCTTTCAGCAGACACATTGTTAATGGTTGATGCTGATATACACAGTTATTGCCATAGATGTCAACTATCACTCTCCGACTATAAATTGCTGGATGAGGTGGACAAAAATGTCTAAAAATGTCTAAAACTGTTAATAAATGGTGAAAGGCATGTACACCTGATTTTTGCTGCTGGAGCATTCAACAGTAAATCTGCCCCACTATTCTCCATTTCAAATAATAATCATATGTTTCTGCATATAGGCAAAACCTACATGATAAGCATTAGCTTTAGAAAAGAATATGAAACTTTTCCAGTGGAAGATGTGTGATTAAAAAAAGGATTATACTTACGACAGGTCTTCCGGATGTAGTTAATTAGCTCACAAGGCTGTACAGCAAATAAAAGAAGAAAGTGGGAATTTATCATTTTAGTGGTTTTGCCGTCAGTTGTAAGTGCAAAGTGTCTTTGAATTGTGAGGTTGGGCCAAATTTATGTGAAATGTGGTGTATTTCTACTGTATGTCTGTAAAAGTACACCAGGGGGTTGCCTGGCATGGAGATGCAACTTTTAGCAACTTTTTAAAAAGTCGCACATCATAATTGAGATTTAAAGTTGCAAAAATGTGCACCAAATGTCACACCCAGGCATCACTTGTGACATTTGTACACCACAAAATTGTCATAGCAGACTTGATAAATGTTTCCCGAAGTGTCCACTATTGGGTCAAGCTTTTAGTTCATGGCTATAACAGTAGTAAACCTTATGATTAGTTATTAGAGGCACAAAACCTGACAGGTTACTGATTGGTGTAGTCATCATCTAAATTAGGCATGCTCAACCTGCGGCCCTCCAGCTGTTGTGAAACTACAACTCCCACAATGCCCTGCTGTAGACTGATAGCTGTAGGCTTTTCAGGCATGCTGGGAGTTGTAGTTTGCAACAGCTGGAGGGCCGCAGGTTGAGCATGCCTGATCTAAATCATTCGTTTTGTACCGAACTTTGTGGCTATTCTGCTTTTAATGCTGTGGATAGGGTTCCCAACCCCGTAGTTATCAAGAATATAGATCACAGCAAAGGTTTCTTTCAGGAATATTTATTTCCAAATAGATATGCGGCAGAAGATTTTAATTATTGTGCAAACGTTTTCGGCCGTATCTGGCCTTCGTCAGGCACTGTGCCGCTGGAGGTAAACAGGGGAAGATGCTGTTATACATGGGGAGCCTATGGCCGCCGAATTGTGTATGTGGTAGCAATGCCTGACGAAGGCCAGATACGGCCGAAAACGTTTGCACAATAATTAAAATCTTCTGCCGCATATCTATTTGGAAATAAATATTCCTGAAAGAAACCTTTGCTGTGATCTATATTCTTGATCTAAATCATTATCACATCCTGGATTAAATACTGCAGGTTTGGATATATTGTACAGGTGAAACTCGAAAAATTTGAATATCGTGCAAAGTTCATTTATTTCAGTAATGCAACTTAAAAGGTGAAACTAACATATGAGATAGACTCATTACATGCAAAGTGAGATATTTGAAGCCTTTATTTATTATAATTTGGATGATTATGGCTTACAGGTTATGAAACCACAAAGTCTCAATTTTGGAGGTACACTTTGCTCAGGGGGTATGGATTATTTAGCTGACTACAGTGTGACATTTTGAGCCAAGAATATTGAACCTTTTCAAGAAATTCTCATTTTAAGCTGCATTAATGCAATTTACATTACTGAAATAAATTTACTTTTGCACAATATTCTAATTTTTCGAGTTTCATCTGTATGTGAACACTGAACCTGAATGAAATTGGAAAGGGAAGTGTCATCAGAGTCTGATAGTAACAGAGCCTCAGACTTCATGCCAGTAACTTCGATTTATATCAGAATGTATTCTACATGATATAGTTTAGTGTTACTCCATTTAACACTAATTTTTCATCAGAGCTGCCAACCAGAAATGTTCTTTCTTTCTGTACAACTTAACCCAAAATCATGGACAGCCAACATTTGTTATGGACAAATTGGAAAACCATATTGAATGATAAAGAAGATAAAGAAGTAATACATGTCTATAGCTGACTATACTGGTAAGAACTCATTACAAGCATTTATTGTGAGCTGTAAAATGAAGATAATTACCACCAAAATAATCTAGTCAAGTACCATCAGCCTTTAAAAATCACTGACATTTTTTTCACAGACACAGGAAAAAAGTCACCTATTTTTACGGACTGTCGGCAACCTTGTTTTTGGTAGTGGTGATACTTGTGTACATTTTTCCATAGAAGACTACAGGAGTTATCAAACTAATAAGTTTCATCATCTACAACAGCACTAAACGTGTTTTTGCTCCATTGCCCATACATTAAAGATATCAGACCTTCCTATCAAGAGTGCACACATATCTTCAGACACATCTAGAAAAAAAACGCACTTAACTAAGACATATAACATGCCCAGAGAGTCAATTTACACAGTAAAATCATTTAATTAGTACATACAGATTGTTCAGGTTGGGCTCGAATTCCTTTTTGTCCCTGGAGGTGAAAGAAAGAATGGTAAGTTAGCGTATATGATTAAGTGAAGATTACACAAAGTACAAAGAACCACTCAGGCTCCTTCCTCATTCTAGGCCATGTTACACAAATATTGTATATTCAGGTTCAGATGCGTTCTCTACAACGGCTACAGTAGATATGGTTCCGATAAGCTCTGATGTATCATTTATATGCTTTGATTCTGAGTTAAATGATAGAATATCTAAAAACCATGAAAACCATATTGTAAGCAATATTGTATAATCCTCAAGCAGATGACTTGACCAGTGTAAAATTAATCTGCCTTACCCTTCTACCAAGATGTCCTGGTAAACCTGGATCTCCTACATCACCTTGCCTCCCATAGATCTATTGTTAAACAGATACATAATAAAAATTTGGATCAATGAACAGAATATGTCTATAGTCAAGAAAGGGGTTGTCCAGAGGGTTTAAAACTGATACCCTATCCTCAGGATAAGTCGTCAGTATCAGATCAGTGTGGATCCGACTCCAGGTACCCCATTGATGAGCTGGTTGAAGATGCTGCAGTGCTCCGGTAAGTGCTGTGGCCTCTTTTTAGGCCAGTGATATTACGCTCATCGGTCACATGGCAAGTGAATGGGCCTGAGCTGCAATAAAAAGCACAGTTGCTATCCAATGGAGTTATGCTTGGGAAGCTGTGAGAAGGTTGGACCACTGATTGGTGGGGGTGGCGGACTGCAACTAATGAAATATTGATGACACATCTAGAGGATAGGCCATCGGTATTAAACACTTGGAAAACCCCTTTAATCCAAATAGATAAATAGAAACCTCTTACTTCAAACTACAAATGACAGTGTATTTTATGGTTTTTGTGGCCCCCCCGGATCTTAGTAGTAGGAGCTGGTGAGCAGATGTCTCAGAAGTGCTGTTAGTCGATGACACCCGGAGTAGCATTTCTGGATGCTTTCCTGCTGGAGGTGCCAGGTAATAGGAGGGGTCATTTTTCTAGTGCCGTGAGTCTGAATTTACCGTGGACATTACAATGCTGGAAATATTGTGCCTCGGTGTATGTAGGTTGGGTTGAGGTATCTTCAAACAACCATGTGTTTTTTTTACATATGAAGTGACACTCACTTCATATGTGCAGTAAATGACAGTGAGGTCAGGGCCTGTGTGAACTATGGACTTGAACTGTGCCTAAAGAGACTACACTGTGGAAAGCAAGTATTATTTAGATGCATGCGATGGAGGCTGGCCACGATAATTCTAGAAAAGGGTAGCAAATTTATTAGCCATTGTTTGCAACAACGGCAAAATGGATTTATGCAGAGATTATTATTTTATTAGCATAGTTAATTCAGTCATCAGTCATCTCAATATTAAAGGCATGATACTTACTGTTTTTCCTGGTTCTCCTTTGTGTCCTTGATCTCCTTCTACACCAGGATGTCCTCGCTCTCCCTGGGAAGATGTTGCCAAATTAAAATACACCTGCTTCTCATTTCATTTCTAGCATTATATTTAAATGAAAGAAAACTCTTCTTTTACACTATGTATTTACATTTCAAAATAAATACGGGTATCTATAAGATGCACATAAAGAGTTAACAATCCCCTAAACTATAGTACCGGGGTACTGTTCAGTGCTCTGGCAGTGTGGGTGGACTGTGAGAATGAGACCCTGTTGAGTCAGTGGATCTCCGATCAGAGATGCTGAGCCTTCTGACAGCGCCAGTGATTGGAGAAGAGTGCTACCTACATGTCTTCTCAGAAGGGTAGGGGACTGGCAAACAACACCTTGAACTCAGAAACAGCTGTACCTCTCACTGGACATTTAAGCCCAGAATGAGAAGTAAAAAAAAGTCAATAAATTATGTTATAGAGCAGCAGTAGATGAGCAGATTGATATACATTTTGCAGGAAAAGATTCAGGAAAACGTGTAATTTAAGCATTTATACTTGTGCTATTTTATGCATAGGAGTCATGTGGGTGGTCCTACTCAGTGATTGACAGCTAACTCTGCACAACTAAGAATACAGGGAAGGATGTCAACCACTGAGTAGGACCGCCCACATGACTCAAATGCTTAAAAAGGGCAGAAATTTCAATTCCTAAATTACAGGTTTTCCTGAATCTTTTCCTGCAAAACTATATATCATTCTATGTAATGAACAATTGTGCTGTCTCCTGCAGGAACGCAGGGATGAGATCATAGCATTAGCAGTGGATGTGCGATTCATTTCTTCTTTTCTCTCATTATTTAATATATATCATTCTGCTCAGCTCCTCCTGCTCTATGTCATGCTGCCTACATATTGTACTGCATTTCATGCTGACAGGTTCCCTTTAATCTTTCCCATACTAAAAATATATTAGTCTGCTTAACTCCTTTGCTCGATAACCTGCTGCCACCAAACTGAACTGCATGTTCAACATGAGAGGTTCCATTTAAAATCTATGAAAAACATAAGCATTTTGTATTATTTTAGTTATCTTGCACTGCTTATTAGTTTTAAAGGGGTTTCCAGGATTTTGATGACTCAGGATAGGTCATCATTATTAGATCAGCGGGGGTCTGCAGCGCTTACTAGATCTGTGGGGAACCATCTCGCTTCCCAAACTGCTGATCAGCGGGGGACTTGGCTGATCTCATACTGATGTTCTATCCTGAGAACAGGCCATTAATAAGGAAATCCTAGAGAACCCCTGTGGTTGTTATATATTAATCACATTGCTAGAGCTTTCCAAACAACATTTGTAAAAAGTATATACAGTACATGGAGATGACTAAGCGCCACAGTATATGTAATGTATCATATAGGTAAATTATGACATCTCTTAAACTCTGTATTAAACTTTAAGAATATTATATTGTGAAGAAAAAGAAAAGAGGGTATAGGACAGGAAGTTATCTAGAAGAACAGTAAACATATACAAGTACCTTAATACCAATGTCTCCTTGCTGTCCTTGCTGCCCCTGTAGACAAAGCAAAATAGTTTCACTTACAAATATTTTTTCTGTAACATGTAAAGTTTTATCTATTTGAAACAGATTTCGGGGCATATTTATTAAGACAGGCGTTTTTAATAAAGGCCCATAGCTGGCAGTGGTTCCGCCGTAGTTATGAAGAGGCGCTGGCCTCCTTATAACTTCAGTGCAGTCAGCGTCAGTTGTAAATGTAAGACTGCTTCCGAGCTGTCTTACATCTAGACCTTTTTCTACACCTAAAACAGGTATAGAAAATAGTAAATGAGAAGGGCCTCTGCCCGTCCCCTTTCCCGTACACACCATGACTACCTTCTTAAACCTAAACATACACGAATGCAACAGCATTCTGCAAACCAAAGAAAGTACAAAAATTAATTATATTGCTAATGCTATGCTAATAAATTAGAGATGCTTGGCAAATCATGTTGTACAAAATTATTTGAGCCTGTTTGCCGCACGTCAAGGTGATCTCTGTAAGACGGGAACCTAACACTAAGTTCAACCTGTTAAGTGCCATGACAGCGACCATGAAGTTTAGGGGATGTAGGTTCCGCATGCATGCTGGGCCCCCTTTGGTTTTTATCATTTTCAGTGCCAAAATGGCCTCCATTAAATCCAGGGACTACAAGTACCAACATGCATGCAGAGCAAACTAAGCTTTATACTTAGTTATTATTTAAAATGAGAATGCTCGGACTGGGAGAAAACATCTGTATGTAACTGGCTGAGGGATAGAAAACAGAGTGTGGTTATTAGTGGTACACACTCTGGGTCACTGTCACTAGTGGAGTACCTCAGGGGTCAGTATTGGGCCCTATTCTCTTCAATATATTTATTAATGATCTTGTAGAAGGCTTGCATAGTAAAGTATAAATTTTTGCAGATGACACTAAACTGTGTAAAGTAATTAACACTGAAGAGGACAGTATACTACTACAGAGCGATCTGGATAGATTGGAGGCTTGGGCAGATAAGTGGCAGATGAGGTTTAACACTGACAAATGTAAAGTTATGCACATGGGAAGGAATAATGCAAGTCACCCGTACATACTAAATGGTAAAACACTGGGTAACACTGACATGGAAAAGGATCTAGGAATTTTAATAAACAGCAAACTAAGCTGCAAAAACCAGTGTCAGGCAGCTGCTGCCAAGGCCAATAAGATAATGGGTTGCATCAGAAGGGGCATAGATGCCCGTGATGAGAACATAGTCCTACCACTTTACAAATCATTAGTCAGACCACACATGGAGTACTGTGTACAGTTCTGGGCTCCAGTGAACAAGACAGACATAGCAGAGCTGGAGAGGGTCCAGAGGAGGGCAACTAAAGTAATAACTGGAATGGGGCAACTACAGTAACCTGAAAGATTATCAAAATTAGGGTTATTCACTTTAGAAAAAAGACGACTGAGGGGAGATCTAATTACTATGTATAAATATATCAGGGGTCAGTACAGAGATCTATCCCATCATCTATTCATTCCCAGGACTGTGACTGTGACGAGGGGACATCCTCTGCGTCTGGAGGAAAGAAGATTTGTACACAAACATAGAAAAGGATTCTTTACGGTAAGAGCAGTGAGACTATGGAACTCTCTGCCTGAGGAGGTGGTGATGGTGAGTACAATAAAGGAATTCAAGAGGGGCCTGGATGTATTTCTGGAGTGTAATAATATTACAGGCTATAGCTACTAGAGAGGGGTTGTTGATCCAGGGAGTTATTCTGATTGCCTGATTGGAGTCGGGAAATAATTTTTTATTCCCCTAAAGTGGGGAAAATTGGCTTCTACTTCACAGGTTGTTTTTTTTTTTTGCCTTCCTCTGGATCAACTTGCAGGATGACAGGCCGAACTGGATGGACAAATGTCTATTTTCGACCTTATATACTATGTTACTCAAACTAATTTAAAAATCTGCCTATGAGGTAAACAGGCTATTCAGGGGTGCACGACCAAACAGGAGAGTCAGCCACACCTCCAATACAAGCTGCAAACAAAGGGGGTTAGTCAAATAATTTTGTACAAAATGATTTGCCAAGAATCTCTAATTTATTAGCATAGCATTAGCAATATAATTCATTTTTGTACTTTATTTGGTTTGCAGAGTGCTGTTGCATTCGTGTATGTTTTGTTCTATGTTATGTTTTCAGCCATAGCAACGTGCGCCTGCGCATTGGGATGTGCTGACTAACCCCTTTTGTCTAACCCGCTTTGTTTGCAGCTTGTACCTTTTTAGACTTAACGTGAGCAGGGAGAAGTCGCAGATTGTGGCGCAACTAGCTGTTGTGCCGCAATCTGCATCAGAAATACGCCTAATATAGGCATATTTCAGCTTGATAAACGACCCCCTCAGTGCGTAAGAATTTATTATAAAGGATGAAAGGAAATAAAAACTTGTGAATACCAATATAAACAAATACAAGAGCTGATAAACTATGAAAACGGATGTCAATTTGTTATAATATTACCATTCATTTTAATTAGTGTTTTAATTATGTAATAAAACAATAGTAGAAAAATGTATCATGAAGGTAATAGTTGAAGTCTATTTTGGTGGAGTCTGCGTTGGCATACCTTGTGCCAAATTTATCAAATGGATCCAGTTGTCTTTAGAACTAACATTTTTGTCTAGAAATGCTGCTCCAGTTTTTTTACACCACTCTACTAATGGAGTGATTTTTGTGACTTTTAAAAAAGTTACAGTGATAAATCTGGAGTGATATTAATTAACATAGCTAACCTCACCCACTTTCCTACACACTTTTGAAAATTGGAGCGAGTGGTTTAAAAATGCAAAAAGCTGCAACATTTTTGCTCAAATATGCCCAAAAGTCACAAATCCTTACGGTGCGACTCCTTGAAGCCAAAATTCTGGAGTTCAGAGCTTGAAAAATTCCCCCTAGAATATTATTATGGCAACATAGTTTTATTAATTAAAATTAAGTCTGTAGGAATTTTTTCAAGATCCATGGTGGCTATGGGGTGTGTGGGCCTTACGGCTCCTTCATTCCAGGGTTCATGGGGGTCAGGTCCTCACAAATCATATGTAACCCTGTGAAGTTACACAGGCTGCATTATCTGAAATGCCCAGTAGATGGCAGATGGACTCAGTATGCTGTTAATAAAACATTGAGCATTGGTCACATGATTGTGACATCATCGTAGGTCCTGGAGCTTTCTGGAAGTTACTACATGCTCAGCCAGAGAAAGGACATGTTGTGAGAGACTGCAGCACAGAGATGGAACCTTGCTGAGAGAACCTGCTTTACCCAAGATCACACCTGCTGAGAGAGGGGCCTGCTGGCAAAGACAAGCACTGAGTCCAGACGTCTGGTGAATCCAGTGAGAGGAGACTGCTGCTGACTGGCCTGGCTAATCGTGTTGTGAGGGTAAGCCAAACCTCTCCCTGTATCACCACAGGGCACCTGTCTCCTCACTCACAGTAAAGACTCTGAGGTCCAGTGACGGACATTACACAGCTCAGGCTGCTTCAGTGACCCTGCAGAGCAGGACTTATAAGGGCCCCAACTCTCCCATGTGCACCAACGGCCACTAGGGCGAAGATAAGCTGGTGGGACACAGGCTGTGCTTGTGGGTGGGTGAGGAAAATCCACATTGCATTGTTACCTGTATTACTCTATTGTATTTTTCTTATGTACGTTGGTTAATTTGCTGCTTACTATATAAAGTTAATTCCAGTTAGGCTGTGTCAGTCTCATTGCACTAAGTATGTTCCCAGTGGGACCCCACATCCCTACCCCGGATGCTCCACTGGGTGGAGGCACTGCCGCAGACATGTACCCCAGCTCCCAGATAGCGGAGGCTCAGGATCCGCCTGTCAGGCATAGTGAGTTAACTAGGTTTAGGGACCCCAAAGACACTAGGGGGCGCTCTCAAAACCCCGTTACATGTGGAGGCACTGCTGAGATGAACTGGGGTACAACCAGTGAGAATAAGTTAAGTCCTCAGGCCACTCCCTCTTTTGCAAAAGAGTGGGCCCAGCAAAGAAATGTACCATTACAGCAAGCTGTGATGTTATGCAAAGTCCCATCCTGCTGTGAGATGAATCACGTCATCTTGTGTGTAGAAATTCGACTGGGAATAGAAATGGCGACCGTCAGGGATATCCTGCAGGATTCCGGAGGCCAAACTTACATGTTAATATATTGTCATACGGACTTGGGAGACCATGAGATGCCTACCAACGTTCATTTATATGGAGCCCCGGATGAAGGATGCTCCTTAGTGTACGCTCTCCTTGATAAGAAAGAAAGGGTCTCACTGCAACAACCCTTTAAATTAGAACAGAGAGATTATGTCACAGAAAATTATTCTAAGCTCCTGACTCCCATCCCCGGAAAGACCGGAGCCATTCCTAAACAAGCTGCCCATCCTCCTAGAGGACAGGGGATGATTACTCCTAAAGCAGAATCTCATCCATCTACAGCATTACTGAAACCAGACAACCCTGAAGTACGCACCCTGCCTACAGGAGGTAGTGATGTATCGGACATACTACAGAAACTCTCAGAAGCCATAGTGACGGCAAACCACACTCATAGTTACCGCAAACTAAAGGTGTTTTCTGGGAATCAGCCTGTTCCTTCAGGAGAAGAGCCTTTTGAGGTCTGGAAGGATAATGCTATGCAGTTGTTGGAGGAATGGTCTTGTACGGATACCATAAAGAAACAGCGGTTGGTGGAGAGTCTCCGTTTTCCCGCTACAGACATGATAAGACTGTACAAGGGAGTAAATGGGCAAGCTACTGTGCACGACTATCTACAAGTTTTACAGGATGCTTATGGGAGATCAGAAGATTTGGATGATCTGTTGGTTAAGTTCCTAGCCACTAAGCAGAAGGAGCATGAAAAAGCCACTGACTATATCAACCGGTTACAGCTATCGCTTGGAAAGTTATTCCATAAAGGAGCAGTCACTGCCTCTGAGTTGGATGCTCGGCTATCTAAGCAAATTCAGAGAGGTGGTTTGACCAATAATCCAGTTATGATTCTGCTGAGAGCCAAGTTGGATGATAAAGTTCTGCCTTATTCCACATTAATAAATACAGCCAGGAGATTGGAAGATCAGACGTGTCCACCCCTACAGAAGGAGAAAGAGGATACAGAACTGTCAGCTCTTAGGAAGAAGGTGGCTGAATTGGAGCTCTTATGCAAATCACCACCAGAGAGAGCAGATCCTCCCCCTGGAAGTGGGGGGCAACACAGGAAGACTCAGAAAAAACTGTTTCCTGAGGATTCACCCCGCCGAGGGGACTGCTTTAAATGTGGAAAGTCAGGGCATTTTCAGCGGGAGTGCCCTGCGAATTCCATGGAGGTGGATGTGGAGGTGCTGGCAACCGAGCTTGAGGAGACTCAAATGACCAGGTCTTACAAGCGACGGAAGACCCGGCCTACATATAGTTTATCTGTAGGGGCCAAGATTGGGCCAAAATCTTTGATACACGTGCAAGTAGAAGGAATTCATGCTTCAGCATTACTAGATACAGGTTCTCAAGTCACCATTATCTACAGAGACTTCTATGAACGTCATTTGAAACACATTCCTATGGAACCTGCAGGAGAGTTTCAGCTATGGGGCGTTGGGTCTCAAGCTCAACCTGTGGAGGGATGCATAAAAGTGACCATAACTATTCCCCAGTTAAACACCGGGATGATATGTCCTATGGAGCTGGAAGTTTTGATATGCCCTGCAGCCAAGAAAGTGTGTGCCCCAATAATATTGGGTACTAATGCAAAGATGGTACAGGATGTATTCAAGGCCTATCTGACCGAAGTGGGAGACGTCTCCTTAGACCGATTGATGGAGGTCAGCCCTGTCCTAGGAAAAGAGTGTAGACGACTAGCCCTTGAAACAAAACCAGGGTCGTGCCACTATTCAGGAACAGAATCCGCATTTGTGAAGCCTGGTGAGACCAAAACCTTACGAGCCATAGCCTCAATGCACCATGAAATGTTGGGGGGAACTGGACAATACCTTATTGAGTCTCTGCCTGAAGAGGATCAGAAGAAGGGGTGGACTCTCATACCTGAGGTAAAAGATTGGCGAAAAAGGTGGTGTCGGAGCTTTCCTGTGATGGTACAGAATTTAACCCCCACAGAAATCCGGATTGATCGTCATCAAAAGATTGGTGTGATACACCTTTTAGATCAAGTTTCGTCCATCATGTCTGTGAGTGCAGAACAGAAGGATCATGTGAAAGCACCTTTAGATTTTGATCTAGAAGATTCTCCCCTACCACAGCAGTGGAAAGACAGCCTGCGTTCAAAACTGGCCACCCGAGAGGGAGTGTTCTCCAGAGCAGAGATGGACGTGGGGTGTTCTAAGAGTGCCACCCATGCTATAAGACTTGCTGATCCTACTCCTTTCAGAGAAAGGTCAAGAAGAATACCCCCTCGAGATGTGGAAGATGTCCGGGACATACTCCAGCAGATGGAAGGAGCAGGCATCATCACAGAGTCCCGGAGCCCCTATGCCTCACCTATTGTGGTAGTGAGGAAAAAGAATGGTTCAGTTCGGCTATGTGTGGACTACCGTACTCTGAACAAGAGGACTGTGCCAGATCAGTACACTTTGCCCCGGATAGAGGATCTTCTGAACGCCCTATCTGGCAGCCAGTGGTTCAGTGTGCTTGACTTGAGGTCTGGATATTATCAGGTACCCATGAAGAAGGAGGATCAGGAAAAGACAGCGTTCATCTGCCCTTTGGGGTTCTTCCAGTTTACCAGAATGCCACAGGGAGTCACAGGAGCTCCTGCTACTTTTCAGAGGCTGATGGAGAAAACTGTGGGGGATATGAATCCCAAAGAGTGTCTAGTGTATCTAGATGACCTAATTGTCTTCGGGAAGACACCAGAGGAGCATGAACAAAGATTGCTAAAGGTGTTGGATCGACTTCAAGCTGAAGGCCTGAAGCTATCAGTGGACAAATGCCGATTTGCCCAGAACTCTGTCACTTATGTGGGGCACATAGTCTCCGCTGAAGGAGTAGCCACAGATCCTGCTAAAATTGAAGCAGTGTTGAATTGGCCAAGACCAAATAACATCAGTGAGTTGCGGTCCTTTCTCGGATTCTGTGGTTACTACCGAAGGTTTGTGAAAGACTACTCAAAGATTGCTCGGGAGTTACATGACCTACTGAAGATTACCTCTGACGTAAAGGGTGCTAAGGCACTATATCCTAAAGACCCCTTTGGAGAAAAATGGACTTCAGGATGTGAAGATGCCTTTCTGACATTGAAGAAGAGACTTACAGAAGCTCCTGTCTTAGCCTATGCAGACCCTGAGAAACCATATATCCTCCATGTGGATGCCAGTATGGAAGGCCTAGGGGGTGTATTGCACCAAAGTTATCCAGAAGGATTGAGGCCGGTGGCTTATATAAGTAGAAGTCTTACAGGAGCAGAGAAGAACTATCCAGTCCATAAATTGGAGTTTCTGGCACTCAAGTGGGCCATCGTGGATAAGCTGCATGACTATTTGTATGGAGCAACATTCGAAGTAAGGACTGACAACAATCCACTTACCTACATCCAGACTACAGCTAAGCTGGATGCCACAGGACATAGGTGGTTGGCTGCCTTGTCAAGCTACAGTTTCAGCCTGAAGTACAAGCCTGGGCCCAAGAATGTCAGCGCAGATGCCCTGTCCCGCAGACCTAGACTCCCTCCTCACCAAGAAGAAGAGGAGTGGGAAGAGATCCCTGGGCCGGGGGTAGGAGCCTTTTGTCAGATGTATGTGGTGGCCGAGAGTCAAGAAGAATTTGCCGAGCTAAGAGGGATAGACTCCATTAGCCACTCTCCAGAAGCCGTGCCTGAGGTGTTCCATGCTCCAGTCATGCTTCAACAGTGGTCCAGTATAACCACAGAAGACAAGAGGAAGGCTCAAGCGCAGGACTGGTATATTGGGATAGTTATCAGAGCCATAAAGACTAAGAATCCTAAATTGCTGACTTCTCTACCTGTGAGTCAAAGAGAATTATACCGAAGAGAATGGAGCCGACTACATCTCGAAGATGGAGTACTCTATAGGGTTGTGAAGTATCATGATCACCCTGACAGAAAACAATTGGTACTACCGCACAGACACCGTGGGATGGTCCTGAGAGCTCTCCACGATCAACATGGGCATCTCGGGGTGGACAAGACCTATGGCCTAGTACAAGATCGGTTCTATTGGCCTCGCATGAGGGAACATGTCGAGCAACATGTAAAGGCATGCAGGAGGTGTATCCAGAGGAAGACCCTGCCTGTGAGAGCTGCCCCTATGGGTCATCTGAAAAGTACGGGACCCATGGATCTTGTGTGCATGGACTATCTCTGCATTGAGAGCGATACAGCGGGAATTGGAAATGTGCTGGTGGTAACGGACCATTTCACCAGATATGCTCAAGCCTTCCCCACTAAAGATCAAAAGGCTGTGACTGTAGCCAAAGTCCTTTGGCAGAAGTATTTTATTCACTATGGACTACCCAATCGGATACACTCTGATCAAGGTAGAGACTTTGAGAGTAAGTTGATCAAGGAGCTGTTGGACATGTTGCAGGTGCAGAAGTCCAGAACCACACCTTATCATCCGGAAGGGGATGCACAGCCAGAACGATTCAATAGGACCCTCCTAGATATGCTAGGGACTCTCAAGCAAGTCGAGAAGCGGTCTTGGAGTAAACATGTGGAAGCCATGGTCCACGCATACAATTGTACAAGGCATGAATCTACAGGGTTCTCACCCTATTTCCTAATGTTCGGAAGAGAAGCTCGATTGCCGATAGATGTCCGTTTGGGAGTGTCTCCTGATGGAACAGATTCAACTTCACACTTTCAATATGTGAGGAACCTCAAACAAAACCTTCATCGGGCCTATGAGTTGGCTACCCAGGCTGCAGCAAAGATGGAAGAACGGAACAAAAGAAGGTATGATTCTAAGGTGAGATATCGGGAGATTCAAGCAGGGGATAAAGTTCTTCTCCGGAATCTAGGTGTGCCTGGAAAACACAAACTGGCTGACAGATGGAAAGATATCCTGTTTGAGGTTGTGTCCAAACTGGAAGGACTGCCAGTGTACAACATTAGGGGCCCGGAGGGCCGAATAAAGGCTTGGCATAGGAACCATCTGCTTCCAGTTGTGTATGCTGATGAAGAGGAAGAGAGTAGTGAAGAACTGGAGGAAAACCCAGCAGAGAGTCCTGGAAATGGGACAGAGGAGACCCCGGGAACTCCCAGTGCAGAGGATCAGTGGTGGTCATCACCCGCAGAAGAAACACAGCAATTGCCTCCTTTAACTCCTGTGGTTTCACCAAGTCCTGAAACCTCTCCTGGGTCACAAAGTTCTCCAAGGTTGAATCCAGAAAGTCCATGTTTTGTGCCTGGAACTTCCCTTAGAGACTCTACTTCGAGGGCAGGAGTTGAAGTTCCACAGTTGATGTCCCAAGATCCTCTCCCACAGCGAGAACTGAGACACAGCACCAGAGTGCGGCAACCCCCTAGGGCCCTAGTTTATGATAATATAGGAGAGCCCAGTTATGCCCCGCTGACACAAGCAGCATCTAAAATGGCCACTTTCCTACATGCACTAGCTGAAGTGGTAAATGTTAGCGACTCTTTACCCTAGATAACTAGCTAGCTAGGATGTTACTGTGTTAACTGTACTGTACGTATGCTAAACCTTTTTCTGTTGAGTTTTTGTTAAGCTCCCTGGCTAGGACTTGCCAGTGGAAGGCAAGTATTTTCAAGGGGGAGCATGTAACCCTGTGAAGTTACACAGGCTGCATTATCTGAAATGCCCAGTAGATGGCAGATGGACTCAGTATGCTGTTATAAAACATTGAGCATTGGTCACATGATTGTGACATCATCGTAGGTCCTGGAGCTTTCTGGAAGTTACTACATGCTCAGCCAGAGAAAGGACATGTTGTGAGAGACTGCAGCACAGAGATGGAACCTTGCTGAGAGAACCTGCTTCACCCAAGATCACACCTGCTGAGAGAGGGGCCTGCTGGCAAAGACAAGCACTGAGTCCAGACGTCTGGTGAATCCAGTGAGAGGAGACTGCTGCTGACTGGCCTGGCTAATCGTGTTGTGAGGGTAAGCCAAACCTCTCCCTGTATCACCACAGGGCACCTGTCTCCTCACTCACAGTAAAGACTCTGAGGTCCAGTGACGGACATTACACAGCTCAGGCTGCTTCAGTGACCCTGCAGAGCAGGACTTATAAGGGCCCCAACTCTCCCATGTGCACCAACGGCCACTAGGGCGAAGATAAGCGGGTGGGACACAGGCGTGCTTGTGGGTGGGACAGAGGAAAATCCACATTGCATTGTTACCTGTATTACTCTATTGTATTTTTCTTATGTACGTTGGTTAATTTGCTGCTTACTATATAAAGTTAATTCCAGTTAGGCTGTGTCAGTCTCATTGCACTAAGTATGTTCCCAGTGGGACCCCACATCCCTACCCCGGATGCTCCACTGGGTGGAGGCACTGCCGCAGACATGTACCCCAGCTCCCAGATAGCGGAGGCTCAGGATCCGCCTGTCAGGCATAGTGAGTTAACTAGGTTTAGGGACCCCAAAGACACTAGGGGGCGCTCTCAAAACCCCGTTACACATATGACATGCCATCACTTTATAAGATGGGAATATCCCTTTAATGAATATAAAAATGTAAGTAGTTTAATTACAGCCTTCGGGAAGAGGAGTTCAATCTTTCCCCCAGAGACTGAAGGTGAACAGGATGCTGTAGAGCCTTATATTTCTCATCCTCTAATGAAATGACTCACTGTCCCTGACTTACTTTACTAAAAAAGCTGGGAGGTGCAAAAACCATAGCAAGATTTTTTGATAAAAAAACTACAAATATAGCTCCAAATTTATCAAGAACGGAGCAGAAGGGGGTGCCAGACTGTCCCCTCTTGGGGAACTGGGATGATTTACCTGGTTTCCGGGTTCCCCTGCACTCAATTATATCTGTGTCCACAGAATGCAGGTATAATTGAGCATTATCTGCAGTGCTGACAGGACAAGGAAACCATCGGTTCCCTGGCCTGCAATTCAGCTCTCTTTCGTGATGCAGACGGTGCGATGATGTCATTGCACCACCTGTGACGTTCTGAAGATGCCAGCCTCGCTGGCATATTCAGGAATGCATGCAGGAAGACTTTGTGGGACCAGGGAAAGGTAAGTATTATATGGGGCAAAGAGAATTTGAAGGCACAAAGAGGCTCTGATGGCACGGACAGCATGGGGGGAACAGCATGAGAGGGCACAGACACATGGTGGCTCAGAGAGAGCATGGGGCACATATTGCTTGATGGCTCAGAGCATGAGAGGTCACAGAAAGAGTATGGAGGCACAGAGAGAGCATGGGGGTCACAAAGAGCTTGACCAGGGCACAGACATAGCATGGGGCACAGAGAAGAGCATAGGGGCACATATTGCTTGATGGCTCAGAGCATGAGAGGGCACAGAGATGAGCATGGATCACAGAGAGAGCATGGGGGCACAAAGCGCTTGACAGGGC